>NW_027109687.1:478749-494616 GCF_000696795.3 Halyomorpha halys
AAAAAAAAAAAAAAAAAGATTAATTGAGTTCTAAAAACAACTATCATTGAATCACATTTCCAAAGGCGTTGCGTGTTTAGATTAAATTAAATTAAAATCCCTCCCGTTACAAACCATGAAGGGTCAGGGGTTCAGTACTTTGTAAGGGTTAGTGTTACTAAACCAACGGTTGTGCAAGGAGGTGATTTGGTCCATATCACTCTCGGCCACCAGATTTTTACCCAATTAAGGGTACCCAATTAAAGAGGCTGGGTGGACCCAGGAGGGCTCCAGAACCCACAGGAGTTGACTCACGGCTACAGTGTAACAGAAAACAATTTTCTGCCCAGCCGGATTCGAACTCGGGTCCTTTGAGCTAGTAGCTAGTAGCCACGCACTTTGCCCCGTGGCCACCGCCCTCCCGTTACTAATTATATACCTTCATAAAATATTATCATTGAATACATAATATACTCGGAAGGGGTAATGGTTAATGTAATTCTCAACGCTACACAAATGAACAAAGCATTTATTTACCCATGAATAATGTAATACAATAACCATGATTCAGATAAATTGTCTTGCTATATCTCTACATTATGCATTACATTACTGGGTGGGTGGAAAGTTGCAGGTGGTGATGCGTGCCAAGCTATGTGATGATGTTCATGGCTGTCATTTCTTCCTATTATCTCTGTCTAAGACAGTCATGTCCACGATCTGAGTTTCTCAATCTTCCAATGGTCCGTTCTTCTTACCTTTTTTGGCTCCAAGTTGTGGTGTCTGACATCTCTCCCTTCTCTCTGTCTGAAGCAGTCATGTCTTACTGAAGGTCTGCTAGAAGTGTCATTCAGTTTCAAGCTTGAAGTATTTAACTTTTTCGACCTTCCATTACATCTCTCAGGCTACCCACCTTTTTTCATTACTCTTCTTCTTCCTTATATTTGAATTTTGTACTCCGGTCACTAAGGTTAGGTCATAAAGAGTGCCGAAAAAATTTTTGTAGAAAACTATAATTGAGTTATCCTGAGGCTGTATTCATACGTATATTTAAAATATCTATCTATGGTATTATAATATAAATATTATAATTAAATATGATCTAGTAAAGTAAATTCAAATACTTTCTATAATAAATAAAACAATTACTGGAAGCAATATATGGTAACCATTATGTGTATGAATAGCCTAACTCAAAAACGAAAAGTCGTACGAAACTGAAATATTAAGGTTAGCGTATGCCTGGGATATTAAAGAAACTTTTTCGTTAAAACCCACCGAAATTGCCACTTTACGGAATAGATATTGCCAATTTTTAATATTTTTTGATTTTATCGTGAGAACCGTGAGAGTCGTTTTGATTAAACTCAATAAATCAATATACAATTAAGGGATATTTAATATTATGTAGGTCCTGGCTTGATCGAAATAGTCCAACAGTGCTTAAATGACGAATTTTCAAAAAATCCTCCTTTAAAGTACCTTTAATTTCGCTTATTTGAAATAAATAATCAGTTCCCATTGACATCAATAATACAAATTGGATAGTTACAAAATATTAGCGAGTGTAATAAACAATTAAATGAGAAAATAAGGAAAAATAGAGCAGGCGATCGAACCGGAAAAATCGAAACCGCCAGATCTCTATAATCTCATTTCTATGTAAAAGGCTTCGCTTTGATTTGTCACACTGTTGGCAGAAACAAAGCTGATATTCGTTATTTTCACCTCGACAAACACTTTTTTTTCATTTATTTATTTAATGTAATTTACAACTGTACAAATAATAAATACAATAAGTATATATGTTGTATGTTTCATATACACCTGAAAATCTTGGGAAGGAACCACCCATTGGTGGTACTTCAATCATTAATTTAAATTAGAAGATCCCGTGGCCATCTTCTTTTCAGACGCCTTGGATGATTATCAGGGATTGTTAAGGATGAATGATTAAGAATTAATGGGTTAGGATGGTTAAGGAGTTTGGAATGAAAAGACGCATATCTGTTTTGGGCCAAATCTGCAACGAATGGGATGTTAAGGTCTTTGTGAATGAGTTTATTTGTAACGTAATAAGGAGCATCAAGGATTTTACGTAGAATTTTGGATTGTAAGGATTGGATTCAGAAGGAATTTGATGGTTTGGTAGAGCCCCATAGCTCAATTCCGTATGTCCAAATTGGTCTGATTATTGTAGTATATACTAATTTTTTGTAGTGAATGAGATTTTTTCGTACCCTCCTAAATATTTAAATTAGTTGCTTATAAGTACATATGGTGAGGTGTGCCATATGTACAGCTGGCTACGAGGACACCTTGGATTTCCTTAGTGAATGGGAATGTAGAGAATGAGAAGTTTAGAGCGTTTGTCATGTAAGTGTTCTCGGAATCTACGAGAAACACTAAAATATTAATTTTCACAGTAAATGAAAGTTGTGAGATGCGCACCAGATTATTATTTTTAATAAAATTTTGCATGAATTCATGAATATCCTCATGATCTTCTTAGTCCTGGTTTACAAGTTCTATAAAGTTCAGATCGATGGGACTATGATGAGGTAGGAAGTTGTGCTGGTACTGTTTAGAATGCAATAGTTCCTCAAATTTCTAATTAACACATTACAACAATATATTTATAGTTTTTATAGATTGTTAAAAAAATCAAAATTTTCATTTAAAATAAATGTGAAAATCTTCCGCTCACATTTTACCGGAACTATTTGAAAGCAAGTCGGTAGACTTTTGTGCGAGGACAATATCCCTCAGGTTGGACGAACGGCTATTTTCCTAATGGAGCCCATCTATCAACTTTAAAACCTAACCTATCGATTGATCGGGACCCTCGGCCATGTGGCCCCGTTGATAATAAACTTGACCTAAACTTATTGCACAATCCCTCCTTCTCTTCCAAATCCGTCCAATATCTAAAATTTGTTACTTACAGTCGCAGATTTTCCAATAACAACTAGACTAATTTTGTTGATAAATGTGTTACATATTTGATTTCTCGAAATCGATATTACTTGCAATATCAAGTTGGAGAGAAATGAAAAAATGGTATTATTCAAGTGAAACTCGTATAAGGAAAACAATTTCCATCATTTTACCTCCTTTGATTAGACTTCGGTTGGTGCGAGCGCGCTAATGTTTTGTGTACATCTGTGTATGTACGTGTCAATGTGTGTGCGTTGCTAAATAAAAAAATCAACTCAATATCTGAAACCATTCCTGTAATTGAGTAAAATAATGAATAAGCATTTACTTACGCAATTATAAACGCATATAAGATAACCAAATTAAAATGATTAAGCGCACATTAATTTGGAACAAGACTACGTGGAATCTGTTATCTCATTCTTACGCAATTGAAATTTTCCATATTGGAATTTAATATTGTTTTATTTTAAATATATTCGTATTTTAATTATCAATTAGGTAAATGCAGGATGTTATGAAATAAAGTTATTCCTGCAGTGTATAAAAATATGAATTTTGAATTTACTGTTTAAACTTTTTAATTACTATAAATTAATAATCAGATTATAAAAACACCGAAACTAAATTAATTACCATAATTGCTATGGAAACTAACATAAAAAAAACTACTTAAAAACTTTCCTAATTAGGTAGATGATTAAGATAAAAAAACTTCATAAATGTGAAAGTTATAGCTAATTTTTAAAAATTGTATTTTTTATACCTCAGTTTTCTTAAAAATTGATATATTCGACTCAGACATTTATGTTAACATATTTAACTCAGAAAGTAATTCGAGACGATTTTATTTTACTTTGATCATTATTTGCTATACCCCACATTATCATTTCCGGGTAATTATTGGGAAAATATTTTTATTGGTTTCACACTGTGAATATAAAAAGTATTTTCATACCAAAAGTTGATTTTCAATTAAAATTTCCTTAGCAAAACGTTTCTGATGAAGGTGTTGGGACCCTCCTGTGGAAAGGAGAGGGTTTTAGGGAAATTAGAGACTCATTTCTTAAGGATCGATATCTCTTTCACTGCCGACCTTTTGCCGGCAATCGTGGAACATTTAACAAACTAGTTTTTATCTTTGTTACTCATCGTACATATTTCCAAAAATGGACCGTGAGGTATATAGTTTAATAATGCTATGAGTAACAATAACAAATATGCATTGAAACAGTTAACTAAAACAATCAGGTGCAGAGCGCGCATCACTCACTACTCTATTTACACATCCTCATGTTTTGTATAGATCAGTGGGCTCGTGTTGAAGTCAACGCTATTTATTTTGGTTTTAAAAAAAAATAATGTAAAGACCAGATAAGGCGAAAATTGTGAACAGTAATTTTTATTTTTCTGTTGCTAAAAAAATTCAGATTTTTAGGATTTCTAGAGTTAGTACTAACAAATATAAATTTTATATTTAAAAGAACACAACAGTTCAAAAATCAAAAGATAATGAAGCAGTAATGTAGTCTAGGTTTTTCCCGTTCGAAGCTACTGCTACCACATTACTATTACTACTACTACATTACTATGTAGTCTAGGTTTTTCCCGTTCGAATCAGATGTATCTATTTTTCCTTTTATTTATTCATAATATTCAGTAATATTTGGTATCTATATAATGTTAATTGCTAACAATGAGAACTAGATTTTTTTTTTTATAAATAAACACAATTTAAAGTAATTTTGAGGAAGATTTTTTTGAAAATTCGGTATATAAGCTCTGTTAGACAAATTCACTGAAGAAGACCTATCGGTAGATAAAGAGTTCTTAATTGCTCATTGATCATCCGAGTTCAATCGAAATAGTTAGAGCTGTTTTTGATAAAATCGAAAAAAAGTGAAATATCGATTATTTCGTTGTACTTCGTGGGTGTGTTGATCTGACCAAAAAAATTCTGTCACATCCCAGACATTTTAATATGTAATTTCCGTTTCTTACGACTTTTTATTTTTGAGATTGGCTGTTTACACACACACAGACCATTTTGCAAAATTTGGTATTTTGGAGTCAGGGTACCTCAAAACACGTATTTTCGTTTAAAACTTGAATTAGACTTTTAGCACGATCACAATGCTTTCCATTACTATGTAACCTTTTCCAAATCAATTGTAACGTTTCTATTTGAAATGAAACTTTTTTTCAATTTTAGAATAATTATATTTTGTTTATCATATTAATAAAAATTAATAATGTTAATTCCAATAATGACTTTTCAAATAATTTGAACACATTTATCCGACATTTATTAAATAATCTACATGAAGTGCTAATTTCAACTAGATATAAAATTATTGAAAAATAAAATCATAGCTGATTATTTTTTTTCGTAACCTCCTTTATTATTAAATTCGTACCAATACATGCACACACTAGGGAAATGATAAATATATACTGTAATGTACAATGTACAATGAGGTACGGAGCACCCCTGAGTCATGATAATATCATCAACAACCAATTTTTAAATCCTTATATTTATCATTGAATTTATTTTTTTTATGTAGGGAGTGTTGAATTAATTTAATCATCTTTATTTTTTCAATTGAATTATTTTTATTTTTGGAGTTGTGTTCGATATTTGGATCGTTTATTGTCTTTTCGGGAGTCCTGATTGCGTTTATTGAATCGATTTTTTTACCAATCGTGCACATTTCGAATAATTGTTGTTTCTGTAGTTTTCATCGACATGGGGATTTATTGGGTTTATCCTCATCGTATTTTCGGAATTCTTTTTTTTTTTTCATTCATACAATCACCATTAATATTTTTTTATACAGTATACACAAATTATTTTATTTATCAGTACATTCTTATTACTTTTCTTAGATACTTGAAGAACTCAAACAAAATTATTGGAAAACGGAAGCAGAACCGAGGAATACCGTACCACCTGGCCATATTTCAATTTACTGTTTTTCATCTCAGGATCGACTTCTTTCTCACTACTACCTAATTCTTTTATAAGAGTGTGTCTGGCACCCAAATGGTTTCTTCTCGCCACCCAAGGGTTAGTTCAGACCCTTAGTTTTCACCTTTTTAAGAAAACACAAATTTATTGTCAATGATTTTTATTTAATTTAGTTTTCATTTCTTAACACTTTCTTGACGACAGATCGATTGAATATTTGACTCTAAGTATAATGTGTGTGGGAGTACTTAGACTTCCCCTAAATCAACGATGCAAAAAAATGCCTGAAACTTGCATGCGTTAGAAATTAAAATATGGTCCTATCTATGTAATATACTAAATTAATTGGCTCATTGGGGGTCAGTAAAGGTTGATTATCCATTAGAAGGATCATCAATAGCCTCATAAAAGAAGGGTGGTTTCCAGGGGAGGCGCATGTAAATCATACATCAAGGGAAGTCAGAGAAAAACCCAGCTCCGCTTCAATAAAACAGGCATGGCTTGAAGAATACAGGAGGCAGCGCTTCAAAAGAACTGGATTGGCAGGAGTGTTCAATAAATTATCGACCTTCAAAAAAAAAAAAAATAGAGAAGCAGAGATTCTGAAATGTGTTTGATCCATTTTACAGCTCTACTCCTTCAAAATTAATATCTAATGAATTGGAAGCAAAAATATTTTTTAGATTGGTCTGTTTGAATGTTTAATTCATTGTACTTGATTATGCCTAATATGAACTACATGAACATTTTTTTTTATTATATGTATTTAATTGTAGGTATATTGTATTTTAGCATTATATATTTCTTGTGATTTGCGTAAACCATGAGTCTTAAAAAGCTGGGAGGAAATAATATTTAAGGTTACAAAAAGAAATCAAATTCTGACTCGAAACTTCCAGTGAATAGGAATATGTGAAGAAAAACCTAACTATAAAAAAAATCATATGAATATCTCAAAATCTCTTGTAAATTTCACTTTGCAGCTTATCTTCTGAGAACATGAGGAGACATATTTTAAAAGAGCATGTAAGGACTAGTTCCTGAGGAAATCTATCTCCTTTGAGCCGTGATTGAAAACCCACCTGTTAGATCCTTCGTCTTATAGGATTTTCTCCAGTTTAATCTCCCAGCCAATTCTAGTGTAAAATAACTTTAAAATGAAATAAACAACAACTCCAGTTATTTCTTCTTCCTTTTTTCGTTTATTGAATTTGAATTTCCGCTTGAATAAAATGTTTGCTAAATAAATTTTATTCAAAATTTCATAGGGTATCTATACATACAGGAAAAGGATTAAACTTATATTTCATAAATTTTAACATGCTAAATAAGAATCAATGCATACAAAGGACACTAAATTTTGATGTAAGTTTTTACTGACGATTAAAATATATATATATATCATTAAACGCCCACATTAAAAGTTAAGATTGTTATTTGCTTTCCTAAATTCTTTTATTATCAATATTTTTTAATCAGTTTTAAAAATTTGTTAATAGAAGATTTTTTTTAATTTGACCTTGGAGAAAATGATTTGATCAAAAATAAATCAAATACATTATTTATATCTATACTGTATTGCCTAAATAAACGTATAAACATTTAATACAAAATATATTACTTTAAGAAATAAATTATGAAAGCTTGAACTAACCAAAAAATTAGAAATTATACAATCAATTACAATGTTTCTTCCTAGTAAAATCGTTAGTGGATTCTTCTTACTAAATTATTAGGCTCTGAACCCTACTTAAGTATTTACATTAGTGTAAGAAGGAAGGAGATTGATTCCTGGGAAAAAGAGAAAGAAATGTATTGTGCTACGAAACCCGGAATGAAATAGCCTAAACTATTCATAACTGTTTCAAAGGCGAAATCTTACCTAAACCTAGTAAGAAATGAGTGGAAAACGATAAAATGTCTCCTCACGGACCACTGTCCGTTAAAATATCAACTAAAGAAGATGAATATTCTGCATGTCGTCTGTTCTTAAAGGACTTCGAAAAGGTTCAGGGAATATGAAGCCCTTGACTTTTACAGATTACAATGCTTGAATCAGGCAATAATCAAACCTAAAGACATTAATTTAGTACCATTTTCGCTTGGTATTAAATTAATGTCTTTGACCTAATTGGCTTTTCAGAAGTTTCAAATTTCCATAGAAGTTCTAGGCAAATAAGGAGAAAATCACAAAAGACCCAAAATGGGTCGAAGTGAGAAGGGGTTTCCAATCCTTCGTTTCATAATGATAATAGTAAAAGTTTTTTCTTTTTAGATTCCAGATTTACATTTTTGGGATGTAACAATAAAAAGCGGTTAAGATAAAATCATGGCTTCAATAATTTATTATTGAATTTGTGATTATTACCAAACGTTATAGGTTCTATTATTATTATTTATTTTTTTTAACAAGTTCTCCTTTAAGGCAATATACAGTCCTACAGAGGGAATGTCATGATTTATTTTTTGAGGCTGCCGCGAAATAAATATCCAGGTGGGAATCTTACCCTCATCATTTTAAAAGAAGCTTTTAAATATCCTTGATAAAAATCAACTATAAATGTGGTCCTCAATACTCAGATATTTAGTAATCCTACCACAATAAGCCACAATGGATTAAAATTATAACCATTAGCGTTATTTATTTCCAAACAACATATACATATACATCATCCCTTCAGTTACATGGTGGCGTGAACAGGATCTTCAAGAATAAAAATGTTTCTATACAATTCTAAGCAGAGGACTAGAGGATATTGTCCTATTATTTATTCCAATCATACTTGTTTCATAGTTTCCTTACTAGAAATACCGGATTTTGACTAAAGTGTTATTTATATTCTTTTACAGATGCCAGCCAATATGCTCACTACGTGTTCAACACCATCAAACACAATCAGTCCGGAAAAATCAGTTTTGAGGTAATTATAGTACATTTAAGTATATAGTAATGACTTATAACGGTAATTATTCCATGGAATGGATGTAATATTTTTCTTCGTTTTGGGATTAAACTCATGATCACTACGAAAAATCTTCCAGCTACGGATTTTTTTGTATTTAATGTAATCTACAATTGTACAAAATAATAGATACAATAAGTAAATATGTGGAATATTTCATTTACACTTGGAAATCTTGGGAAGAAACCACCCATTGGTGGTACTTAATTAACTTAACTTAGAAGGTCCCGTG
The DNA here is from genome assembly GCF_000696795.3 of Halyomorpha halys. Taxonomy (NCBI): domain Eukaryota; kingdom Metazoa; phylum Arthropoda; class Insecta; order Hemiptera; family Pentatomidae; genus Halyomorpha; species Halyomorpha halys. The sequence goes on from NW_027109687.1 coordinate 487,832, forward strand.
GCCATCTTCTTTTCAGACACCTCGGAGGATTATCAAGGATTGTTAAGGTTGAAATGAAAAGACGTATATCTGTTTTGGGCCAAATCTGCAACGAATGGGATGTTAAGATCTTTGTGGATGAGTTTATTTGTAACGTAATAAGGAGCATCAAGGATTTTACGTAGAATTTTGGATTGTAAGGATTGGATGCGGGAGGAATTTGATGGTTTGGTAGAGCCCCAGAGCTCAAGTCCATATGTCCAAATTGGTCTGATTATCATAGTGTATAATAATTTCTTGTAGTGAATGGGAAGTTTAGAGCATTTGTCAAGTAGGTGTTGTAGCAATCGTAATCTACGAGCAGTTTCTTGTCGTTTCAGTCTTGTATGTGGATTCCAAGTAAGTCTCTTGTCAAGATGGAGTCCTAATTATCTAATCTGTTGAACAGGCGTTAGTGGAGTATTTAGAAATGATACTGTAGAACAGGAGGGTAGAGATTTACGACGGAGAGTAAAGGTGATCTGGTGGGACTTGTCAGAATTTATTTTGATTCTCCAGTTTTGACACCATTCTTCAATGGATGTTATGTGTGTCTGTAGTGTTTGTGATGCATTAGTAGGATCGTTGTTTACAGACAGTATACATGTGTCATCATGTTGTTAGATAATATCCTAAGATACTACCTTGAGGAACACCGGCGGTCTGAGAAAAGAAAGATGAATAGGCTAGGTTATGATTTACTTCAAAGGTTCTATCAGAGAGGTAGGAGCGGATTAAAAGGAAATATTAGGCGGAAGGAATTGACGAAGTTTATAGAGCAGACCGGTCAGTCTCGATCACAAGCTTGTTCGACATTGAAGACTCCTGTGCAGTACATTCCGCGTTCCAATGTGGAAGATATGTCATCAACCACTCTATGACATTGTTGTATGGTAGAATGAGAGGTTCTAAATCCAAACTTGTGGCCAGGAATAACATAATATGAGTCAAGGATTGGATAATGGTGTTTTAGTCAGAGTTTTTCTAGGATTTTGCCCATAATGGGCAGAAGTGAAATAGGACGGCAGGAAGATGGATATTGAAGTGGCTTGGAGGGTTTGGGAAACGTTTTTGGCTACGGAATTAAGGGAGTCCTTGGTGGGAAGGGTAAAATGGAATGTGCTAAAAGGCACACAAGCGGATGAGGTGACTTCGTGGGACTAAGTTACTAAAAGGTAGAAAAAAGCACACGGAGGAAGACGCTGCACGCCAGAAGAAGACGTTTATCGTCTGTTCTTAGAAGGGACGACTTCCGAAAAATCAAATTAGAGCTTTGCTGAGAATACGCTGAATCTTCGAAAGCTGATTGAGACTGTTTGATTAGATTAGATTCGATTTTTATGCAGGGCGATCAACATCTAGGTTATTACACCCTTTTTACTTTATTTATCTTCTTGTCTTTGACAGTTGGTAGTTGAATGTAGACTATTTCCTTTTTACACTGGTCGATATTGGTGGATTATATTTTAGTATAAAATTGAGTTTCTTTCAGAAATATAATTATTTTGTCTATGGATTCTGTTGAGTCTTTAAGGGCCAATTATCTTGTGCGAGCAATATTATTCCAGAGAAAGGATACACTTTTTTTAAGATGTTTTGGCATGTCGATATAGTTGTGAATTTTGTCTATCGTAGGTCCGCTTTGACTGAAGTTTGATAGACTCTAGAGTGCAGACATTGAATCTGTACAAATGAGTATGTTTGAGTATTCACTGTTTGAGACAGTTGGATTGGCCGAGACAGCACAACAGCTAGCAATTTTTTACGTTTTGAAGGTAAAATTTGGACGGAACTTAAATGTACGAGAAAAATAGACTGTTCATCTTAAAATCCAATTTACTATTAGAATCCACTGATTCTAATTACCCCAATAAAAAAAATATCCCACATCATTGGAAATCCGAGAAATTATGAATGCTGGAGAACGGGAGAAGGTTAGAAAACCATAAAATCACTTGATCCGATCACTCAGCACTTCTTCTAAAATCTGTTTCTTCAAATTTTCTTCCCAATCTTTCTAGCAGGAAGTCTCTTGTCTCGTTCAGGTAAAATCTACTTTTTCTTCTCTAGCCCGGGTCTTTTTATCTTCCCCTTTTCCACAATATATTTTTATATTCTTTTCTGTCCGCAAGCTAACAAAGCTTTTATTCTGGGTTGGGATTTCTATCGGTTTAGTATAGACGATTAATCTTTTATAAAAATTTTGGAATCTGTAAGAATCTTCGATATTGTTTAGATTCATCGTTCTTTCTTTTCGATTTCAAATGCTCGAAACTTCACTCAGCCCCCCCCCCCTATATCAACATTCTCATACGGTGATAATAATGTTTATTGGTGCAGCAATTCTAATTAACGCTTTCCAAGAATTCCTTTTGACCCTTCCATACCATTATCCTCAGTACATAGCAATTCCTACTAATTGTCATATTTTTGTTTATGTTAAACTGCTCGTCTTTTCATAAATTTTAAATATAAATAATGAGGCTGGCGAAAAGAGGACAAAGAAGAGGCTAACTGACGCAGGTCTTCAAGAGCCGCTGACTAAGTCATTAAGACCGCTCTAGAACTGTGAGAATGAGCGCCAGCTCCCTAACAACTCTTCCAGTTTTTCCTTTTTTTATATTTCACAAATGTAAATGTAGAGACTCATTAACAGCTTTAGTATCCTTCCCTTCCAATTAGTGATATCCACCTTCCTCTGAGTAAATCATTATTTTTACCTAAGGTCAGGTAGCTATGTAATGAACTTCTACTCACCAACATATTTTTTTCACGAAATATCTAAAATAGCTCAAATGCCAACATTTTTAGATACATATCGAGCTGAAGATATGTATATCAGCAGTGCTACCTTTGACACATAATACAAACTCCATTTTCGATCACTCGTATTTAACCCTTCTTGATTTTTGGTCTAGACCGCTATCGAATCGATGGAATAATAGTAGTGGAACAATCAATATATAGTTATAAATATAATATATAAATAAATATAGTAGAAAACGATTATTATAGATACCAACAAAGATAAAGCAAATGGTGTAGGTTTTCGTTGCAAACAGAGGAGAAGGAACTCAAGAAGAAGGAAAAATAAAAATAAATTATACGAAAATGTAACTTAACTACGGTATATATTTAAGATTTTCGGCGCACCTCAATAAGAAAACAAAAATTGTCATATTTAAAATATACACACAACTAAATGTGTGGTATCCATCAAACTTATACCTACGTTTTAAAACATTAGTGTATATTATTAAAAAATAACTATGCATGAGCATATATATGCTCATATGCATATCGAAAATATCGAACAGTTTTAACGAGAATCCAGCATAACCCACCATTCTCTCACATGCTGGGCAGTCATTCCACATTACTTTTAAGACATTTGCTTATAGCGAGTATTGGTTGATATATAACACCTAAAATTGTTAGAGGTAATATGCCTCCCCGTCCCATACTTAATATCCCATCATAATAGCTCGTCTTGTCTTAGTTCAAAAACACATTAGGAATTCGTCTGACCCTATAATCGGCCCATCATATTTCAAAATCAACTGGAAATCGTTTCTTTTTTTCTATTTTCAAATGTGTAGACTTCTAGATTTAGCTAAAATAAATATTTCATTACATTGGATAACATGGATGAATTTGAATCCTGAGGCTCCGGAATCGAGCCCTGGCACGACGATCTATCACGAACAGGTCCTGCCATTTGTTAGCTATAATTAATAGTCAAAGTGACGCTACTATATTTGTCCAATGTTAATTAATTGATTTCCGCACTAAACCTTAACTGCTAATTTAGCTTCACCGTTTAAATTAATTTCATTAATGAGGGAACAGGAAACTTTTTAAAGAGAATTGTTCTCTGTAATCATTACTTTATTTTATTTTTAAGATGTTACATTTTACTATTTCTTTTCTGTAATATTTAAAACAGTGGCCTTTTGAAAATTAGGTTGCTTAAAATGGCATTTTGAGGTACTTTTTTTATTCCATTTACTCTTAAAAAGTTTCCTCTTACGTTAAAAAATAAGAAAACATAGACAATAAAAATAAGTACTCAATCATTATGCATTGCTATATAGTCGTCACCGGAGATTTTAACGTGAATATGCTTTACAATCTACTGAAAAATACTTCCTAATTGCTGTTTTCCCTTAACCTTCATCTTGTCCCTTATTCTCTAACCCATCACACGCAATTTTCCGACACTTGGAAAATGCACCTCTATATCTGAGACTCCCCCATCGAAATCTTTTATCTTCTCAACATCCCGTTCCATTCCTTTCATCGCATGATCTGATCCAAATTACATACGACGTACCCGTGAAATCCTTCACTCCCAAAATAGTTTCATACCGCAATTTAGACCTTATCTCCTATGAACTCCTTCAGCGTGATATTAATTCTTTTGAATGGGACATCATATATTTCCATAACTCCGTTGGCCCTATGGTAACCACCATGACCTCAAACCTACAATTCATATTAGATATCCATGCTCCTTTGAAAACCAGAACCATATGCCGTCTCACTGCACCTTGGCTGACTCCTGAAATATTGGAAATGATGAAAAGAAGGGATGCAGCAAGGAGCAACCCGTTTACCTGCTGATTATACGTCTTTCAAGATCCACATTAATGAAACCCAAACCCCGTAGTCAGACTTGCAAATGCCCGCCTACTTTCATAATGTCCTCTCCAATGCTCTTTATTCCAAATCCAAATGGAAAATACTCCGTAACCTATCCTTACCTGAATTCAATAATCTCAGTTGTGACTCCAGATGATCTCAATGACTATATCTTATCATAACCTCATAATTCTTCTAATTCCGATATTCAACATTAAAATTTCAATCCTGAAGACTTCTTTTTCTCACGTCTGTGCTACGATGAATTACTTTCCGCTTTTCTAAAATCCCACACTAATGACATTCCAGTAAAACTAATAAAATCCAGCCTTGCTTTCTTCATTCCTGTTCTTTACCACATCTACAACTTTTCATTGTAAAACTCCATATTTCCATCTTCTTGGAAAAGATTTTTCCTACTAGATTTTTCCAAAACGTTTCACACAGTTGATGAAAACATCCTCTTTACTATTGCGTAATCTGCCTCTATCTAACAGTCCCCTGTGTTGGTTCAAATACTCACTCTACAATCAGTCCCAGTATGTAGTTGTCCCAGGTCAACTTCCATCTAAAACCTTCCCCCTCTCCTGTGGTGTTCCTCAATGTTCCTTTCTATCTCCTACTCTGTTTGTTATTTACATTAATGCCCTTCCCCTCCAGATCCATCATTCCCAATACTACATCTATGCAGATGATTTCCAAATATTATAAGAATGTGGCACTGTGTTCTTCAATACTGCCTCCAGTGGGCCCCAAGCTAGAATCCGAAGATATTATTTTTTAGTTATATGAGAATATTTTCCTTTTAATTATTTATAGAGAATGTTTTATAATTTAATTTAATAGGTTAATTTTTAAAAAGTACTTATATTTTAATTTTTCGTTTTAATAGTAAGTAATATTTTTATTTTTATTATTCATTCTGTAATATGAATTTGGACAGAAATACGTCCCACGGACACTGGGAACCAGAGTCACCGACTATCAAATAAGAGGAGACTGACCACGTGGGTTCACCGATTTCAATGAAACTGTTTTTGGTGATTCTAAGACAATAAAATATTATATTAAAATAATATGCGTCAGAGGATTCTAGCCAATGCGCCCTAGAATCCAAGATAAAAAATATTATATATAATTTTAGAAATGTTTTGTATTATTGTATACTGCCTTTTCTATTTATGTATTCAATAGATATTATATACCAATCGATTTACTTTTTTAAGCAGAATAAGAACAAAAGGTTGATGATCTTATTAAATGACGTCAAGGAATGAATAATTACAAAAACCCATAGCTTCCAGTAAAATAGACCAAAAACTTTTGTTGGTAAAAAGCCAGTCAGATTCGATTTTTGTGTATTTTGGAACCCTTAAATATGAATTTTAATATCAGTTAAAAATTATAATTAAAATAAAATAATTTTTTTTACAACGAAAATCTGTATTTAAAAGTTTTTCAGTAGTGAAAACCAAATATCAACTTCATTTTACAATAAAAATATAATACCGAAACTCCTAAACCCATTTGTGATTGAACCTTGCTTCCTCTTTGATTCTTGATAATACTCCTCAGCTACAAAAAAGAAGATGACCTCGAGACCCTTTCATCTAGGAATGTTATTTGACAACCAACAGGTAAATTCTCCACAACTCTGCATCACGCCATAGTACTTTACATTATCATCATACGTCATTGGATTTATCAGTTGTACTTTTAATTTAAGCAGTTTGGAATCCAATAAATAAATGTTTAAAAAAGTTTAATTCAAATAACTAACAATCCTTATATATTATTTTTCAAAAGTGGTTTTTGTCGCTACATCATATCTCTCTTAATACTTCATCATAACTAATTAGCACTCTTTTTTAAGACTATGTTTTAAGACTCCGCTAAGAAAAATAAACATTTTTACCGTCCACTTTTTATTTTTAAACCGATTAGGTTTCATTTGCCCATATATCTATGGCTTATTGAGATATACGAAAATTACAAAGTAGTTTTGAATTAATATTTCAAAGTCTTAAATAAAAAAAGGAAACGAAATCAATAAATTAAATTAAATTGTAAATTATAAATAATACCTCCTGGAAGGTTTGTTCGGTAGGGTTTCGGCCTTTTTTTTT
>NW_027109687.1:494746-516144 GCF_000696795.3 Halyomorpha halys
TTTTTTAATATAAAAAAATATTTATATATCGCTCGTTTTGAATAACTATTATAAAATCTTAAATAAAAAATATATTAAAAACCGATATACCTTTCATTAATAAATACTTGCACTTATTAATTTCCATATTATATGCCTGATCAATATAGCATGTGATCGATTCGCATGGTGCAACTAGTATGTACAAATGAAGGTGACTGGACCATCGTACAGAAGCCCCTAATGCTTCTTAATATTAACAAGCATTACATTTACCAACCATATAACAGGGCTGGTGTATAGTAAACAGCCATACATGATAAAGAATGTGTGTATTTACTTACACAGCAAGGAATGTGCAGACACGGCTGGCCGCGTTGGTTCGTTCAATGTTGGTTCGAGTTCTAATTGATGTGGAAACAGTAGAACGTGAGAAAAGTGCTATGACCCGCATAGGTACATTTTGCAAGTCATTGTATAAAAACTGCTCATAACCTAAACTTGGCTTCACGTAGATACTAACAAGAAATAATCACGAGGATATCTCGAGTGAACCTTTTCTTAGAAATCATTACAAAAAACACTTTGGTATATTAATTCTCAATAAAGGGCTGAAATGTAAGGCAGTTAAAATATATTCCTTGGCTCAGTTTATTCTATAACATTTTCGAAATATTCATGCCACCACCTACTATTAATTCGCGGGCTTTAACTTCTTATATATTTTAATAACAACAGCCTAAGCATTTGTTTTAAAGTGGTTATAAAAAAAATGCAAATGGAAGTAATTATTCTTAAGAACATTTATGTTCTAATTTCATTAATTAATGTATGAAAAAACATTAATTCATTAATGTAAAATTTTAATTTTCTTTGATGGTTTAAAGTAGATATCTGAAAATTTTCGATTTTCATGTCAATCAGAGAGTAACATATAAATCTGGGTCCTAAACTGCTTCATTATTAAAAAAAAAAAATTAAAAACTGAAGCACCACTTCAGAAAATTCAACTCTTTATTTCCATTAATTATTTTAAAAACTCTAATATTACAATTTTCATGAAAATAACGATAACCCGGAATAATGACTCAATTAAAAAATCAGAAGAGCTATTTTAAATTTATCAGAATATTTTGATATTTCCTTTTCGTAAGGTTCCGAATCATGCGAATAAAGAGTTGATTTTGGGAAGTAGTGCTTCATTTTTAATTTTTTTTTTTTAACCAAGAAGCAGTTCGTCCCTCATTTATATTTATCCCTGTATTTGACATCAATACAACCTATTCAAGGAATAAATTTGAAAATTTTAAAATATCTACTTTCAACCATCATAGAAAATTAAAATTTTAAATTAGATAAATAATATTATCTTAGCATACTTACTGTCGCATACCACATGAAAAGGCATGAGATACACTATAAAATTACACTCATCTCAAATCTTTAGCTGAGTTAAGCAAGCTCCCGCAGCGATTCTAAAACTTGTTGTTCTGCGTGTTTAACCCATTTATGAGGAATTAACATCTCAGTAATTAAAAGACGAGTAGACATGTCTTAGTAAAATATCACATTTTTTCAAGTCTATACATATACTACATCTGTGCAAAATTCGAGAAAAATCCGTATTAGTAATGTTCAAAAAGTATATTGAGTCGAAGTGCAATGGCTCAACATGAAATAAGGCATATTTTAAATTGATGATTATCAAATATTTTTCCCCTACATGTCAATACATCATTTTTATGTAAACAATAATTTTGTATTTAAAACAATGACATTAATTAAGTAAATACGTTAACGTTCCATTAAAAATATGAAAAATCCACGAACAGCTTTGTTGAAGCTGTCATGATTACCACTAAGGCTGATCATTGTGATTTCCTCCTCATCTCCATTCGAATAGCTCCTAATTTCCCAACAATACTGAATCGTTAAAGTCAAAAGGAGAGAATGCTAGTCTCTCGTATATTGTTTAGAATAGAATAGAAAATAAATTTCATTCTGGTACCATGACTCTTCAGAATAACAGAAATATACAATTAAAAGAAAACACAACTAGCCAGAAACTGCAATAGTAAAACTAACCTAGTTTATACTGTTTCTACAATACAATTTATATAAATAATAACCAATAAACCAAATAAAATTCAATTCTTATTCTGAACTAAATATAAAATAACTTCAAACGAAAAGACAATTATCAGTTAATTCATTATAATCCACTTATGTACATACTTACGCACATGACATTTATAAGTAACACAGTTTTTAGATCATGGAGCAACTATAGAATGTTAAAAAAATATTTATTTCTGATCCTAATTCTAAGTTCTAAATTGAGATGTAATGATTAGAGAGCTTTGGTTTAGGAGTACAGGACCTCGACGCATAAAATTCAACTCGTGTAACATTTATCTACAAATAATTTTATTATAAATTAGTTTCAATCACACTACATGGAAACACATTTCTAGCGACCCAAATATTTATTGAGAATTAATTATTAATCTGTATGTCTAATTAAAAAGCATAAAGTTTTGCGTCGAATGAGTACCATAACTTATTAATTGAGTCAGATAGAATATCATAAACTGGAAACTGTTAAAAACTAAATATTATTTATTACTGGCGCTCCTAAAACGGTGACTAAGCAGCTAATTAGTTTAATATCAAGCAAATGACAAAATTTATTATCAGTTTAAATTCGTTCTGCGCTCTCCAATAGCTGGTCTAGAATTCAATGAAATCAATATTTAACAACAGAAAGTGGTTTTATGATCGTACTTTAACGCCGTGGATTGAATACCATTCGACTTGAATTATTACATAACATAATTCATTGGAGGCACAGTTTAATATAGTTTAGTTTGTTATACAATGACTCTTACGGTAGGACATACCGTTTAGGATTTGTAGGCGAAGATCTAGAAAAGATTCCTAATTCGTTAAATAATTAAATCAATTATCTAATAAATTAACTAGAAAAAGTTTTTAGAACTTCGATAAAAGCGTTTCCGTTTAAAATGTGATAGAAACTATTTTTTTAAATTGTTTGCAGATGTATGCTTTATTATCTGGATTTTGTGGATCAGACTCCTATAATATTAGAAGTAAGGAAATTCAAGACAGGGGAGCGGGCTGAAAAGGAATATTCAAATCGTTTACATAGTTCTACGTTATCTTACTATGTTCAAACTAATTTGTCGGTGTATTTTATTAATCTATTTCCTTAATATACATTAGAATAGGAAATTAGCAAGTTGATAGAGTTTATCAGTCTATAATTGAGTTGATTTCAAAATTCCTCTTTCAAATTTCAGATTTCAAATTTTTAAATAAATAATTGATTGTTTTTTTCTCAATATCAAAGTGTATCTATTACTTTAAATTTCACTCATATTTTTATATTGAAAACGTATTGACATGTTACTCTTGAAATCAGTTCCGATAGGCATTCGATAGAATGATTTGCTGAGGATTATTTCTCGATGAGTGATCCAGTTGTCATGAGATCCAATTAACTGCACCCGCAACGCGTCTTTAATAATACTGCGGTACCAACGCGGTGGTGGCCTGGTTCTGTTTATTTATTGGATCAGGAAGAACATTTAATTAGAGAAAATTCCAGGTACCCTCTCAAGGGATCTCATTCCGATTATTATAGAAATACCAAAACCCATCTGACCAGCGAGCTCATTTATATGGCATAATTATTGTCTTCCCCCCCCCCAAAAAAAAAATTAAAGTGTATTGGGTTTATATACTCATTCAATATTCAAAACCCTAAAACTGTGTTGTTTGAAAGAGCATTTCTAAAACGAAGTAAGACTCCAAAAATTGTGCCTCAAGAGACACCAACAATTGGGTCAATAGTGTTTGTACTAGTAAGCCCTTCACTTGTCAGAACTTAATTTACTAATTAAGTATTGAAAAGATAACCGTTTTTGTGATATTGATAAGAACAATTAAAAATCGAAAACTTAATGAAATAAAAATGTTTGGAAAAATCATAATGTCCTGATTACTAATCCTCCCTCACTATTTCCCAGTTCAACAAGTCTCAGAAGGTACTGGTTTATTTACAGCAATCAGAGCAGGCCAGAATGGTACTTGAGTTCGTAAAACGTTTCCGACGCAGTTTAATTGCTGGGAATTTAATTTCCCTTCTAATGATAATCACATAATTCGGTATAAAACATAGTTATGAGCAAATAGATTTTTCTTTACTTTTTCTAAGTTGTTTATTAAACATATATATATTGAATAAATATATAAAATATAGACAGCTATTATAGACACACCAAACCTCAATCTATCCATATGATAGGTCAGAAAATGATATCAAAATATCAAACCTGGGCCCTGAAGTTACTGTATTACATCATCTTAGTCTCAAAATATTTATTATAAATTATTTTTTGGTGCATTTAATAAGTTTCAATTTGTGTGTATAGTGAGACTTCTACATCTAATTGTACAGAAGATATCAACATTTTCTCTAAATGAGCGAAATATTTGTGAATTTTCTTTTATAAAATGGACATCCGTTTGCGTGTACCTGAAATAGTTTAATACCTAGTTTTCGAAAACTTTTGCTGTCTAACGTGGTTTTAAAATCAAGGTTTTGTTCAAACGGAAAAAGTGGCAGAAAATAAGATAAATTTAAGTAAAAGTTAACCATTTCTTTGATCAATTAAATTTAATAGGAACCTATCAAATTTTGCATACGTTCATATTTTCAGCCTATGAGATATACGGTGAGAGTTCTTTCAGCTTGTATGATCAAAAACATTCTCTGCGATCCCTCAACGATGAAATCTCTCGTACTAGATACCATTATTTAATTGGACTTAAATAACATCGGTAACATTCACTATAACTTAAGATTAATTACTATTTCGTTTAAAGATATTATCCAAACTTTATTAATAAATTTAAATACATTTTATAGATAATCAAATTTTCAACTTTGTATATTTATCTTTTTATATATTTCCTTTATATATAATTTTCAGTATTTTTTTTTTTTTTTTTGCGGTTAATTATGCTATTGAAGATCTAGATAGAATCGAAGAGTGACTGTACGCCCGAATGGTTCCATTAGCTGGTTGATTTCTCGCTAAGTGGTTTACCTGAGATTTCTCATCTCGATTTGAACTTGATTTGGCTGAACTAGATCACAAATTTAATTATATTCGATAAAGTTTAATAGTTAAAACTAATACAATTTTTTTTCAGGATTTTTTATGCATTTTGAGCAAAGTTTCACGAGGAAGTGTGGAAGAAAAGCTTCAATGGGTTTTCGGCCTATATGATCTGAATGGGGACGGACTGATCACCAAAAAGGAGATGCTTGAAGTGGTATGTTCCATCTATGACATGCTTGGCCGATCCACCCAACCTGTGGTGGAAGAACACTCAGCCAAAGAGCACGTTGAAAAAATATTTCATGTAAGCGATTTTTTACTCTTAAAAATCCTCATATTTGTCTCTCTGTGTTGTTTGTGGTGTTATTTTTATGACATTCTTTCTATCAGAGTTACTTTATAAAAAAAATAATTTAACAATGGGATGTTTATAAGCACAATACTTAACTGAAAAAATATCTTCTGAAATCAGTTTAGAAAAAAAGTAAGAATACTTTCTTAGGCAGAGAAAAAGAAACCTTCCTCTCCCATCCTTTTTTTTATATATTATTATTTTAACGCATTAACCATTTATTATTGCCTTAATTTTTCGATTTGCAAAGGATAGTCTTCTAATTCTAGACTTTAAGGCTGTACCCTCGACTAGACACAGAACGGGGGTAATGGTCCGGATTCATGGCCACTATTATATTGAAACATGTAACTATTCCAACATTAGAACCTATAGTAAAATTTGAGTAAATTTTATAATAAAGATTGGAATGATTGAGAAACAAACCGTTTATCAACAATTTGGTTTTTATCCTGAAATGAAACGGAGATCTGCTGGTAAACCATATAAAGATTTAAGAGTGTCGTATTCTCGGCAGTCAGTTAAAATGTGCTTAACAGTGAGTAGCATATTTTATTATTTCTATCAATGTAACGGAGATAATTACCGCAGTTCAGGAGTTTTTGAATTTTCTAAAAAAATATTTAAATCTATATTTATGCTTTAAACTGTCATATTTTTTTTTTCATTCTTTTTTTTTTCATTTTTTTTTTTCATACCCATGAACATGAGTAGTAAACCGAAAAAATCGAAAACTTATAACTTCAATGAAGAATGGGAACTCGATTACTTTTTTACAATGGTGAATGATAAATGTTGTTGCTTTATATTCGCTGGAATGCACCTTATACTAAAACACAATAGATAACCATAGTATGCATTTCACACCCCTTCTTCCCCCTTAGACTACGCCTATGACAAGTCCATTGCGACCGGTGTGTAGTGAGGCAGGAACGGTGTTCCCACTCTGCTTTTTCCAAAAATCCTATATATTATTAGGCGACCCGGTTTTTTTCCCGAGTTTTTTTTATTTTTATACCAGATCGGCCTGGTGGGTCTTACATGGTTGATATAACTTATTTTATATATATTTTTTTAACAGTTGATTATGAGGGGGTATATTCATATAAATGACACCCCTAATTATATACAATGTTCTTATTAAAAGAAAAAAAAAAAGAAAATAAATAGATAAGAATAATGCTTCTTAATAAAAGAGGAAAGTAAAATTAATAACAAAAAATAATGATATTGGTACACTTAAATAAAACAAACAATTGTCTTCTAATAGTAAAAAGAAACAAGTTAATTTGAAAAATGGAAGTTTCCCAAGTTACAACTCAACAATGGCTGAATGGGTTTCAACGATTTTAAATAGCTGTCAAATAAATACCTTGTAAAGGAGTGGGGGCATTCTGGATCGCCTGATGTTATTCAATTCTCAGAAGATGGTAAGCGTTTCCACACTGGAAAATGGAAAGCGTTCCCACATTGGAAAATTTGTGACTACACCACTGATAGCGACACACTTTTAAGATAAAAAGTAGATCTTATATACAGAAAAGTTGGCCTCTGCTGACATTGAATCTATATTGATAACTTGTTCTTTTTTGTGGTAAGAAAATTGTTTAAGCTGTTAAGGTATTTAATTTAAATGTTAAGGTATTAAAATTTCAGCTTTATAAGTACTGCATATCATCGACAGAGAAAGTATATATAGTCAATTATAGCTCACAATCGAGGCCCCACACCTATGATGTTCTTGGAGCTGTCAGTATAGATAATATCAGAGTCCCTATATCTGTCTTGCAATCCAAGAAACGCATGTTTATAACGATATGGCGGAGTGTTATTTTTGAGTAGCATTGAAAGGGAAAGACAAATTTTGAGGGAAGAAAGTCCCCAAAGATAAGGTGGTGATATACTAGTTTCTTGTAAAGTAGGTAGATCTATGTTTAAATTGAGCAGTGATGAAGAAACCCTGACTGTGAAAGATGTTGTTTTTATTAAGTTGAATTGTTGATTGTTTAGATGATGTCTATTGGGAAACAACTCATTCATTGATAGCAGAGATGATTTTTTCAAAGTAAATGAGGTCAAGCTGCTGTCTTTGAAGATCGAGCGGAGGCTCACCAGCATCGACATCTAGACTATTGACGGCTGGAACAGAAAGCATCAGTGGCTATTCTGAGACCCACATTTTGTACAGAGTCCAGAAATTTCAAGATGGTACCCAATGAGTTGTAGGCTTTACAACCGTAATCCAACTTTGACCACACCAGAGTTCGGTATAGGATTAACATACTAATTTGATCCACACCCCAGATGGTGTTACCAACCATTTTCGAAATATCGAGGGATTGGAGGCAACTTGCTTTTAATTGCTTTATATATGGGATCCATTCTTCAAGTCCTGGTTTAATGTGTGAAACTAGTGAAAGAATGTGTAAAACCAGAACTTTAATCATTTCTGTTTAAAATTTTAGTGTTATCATCTCAGACAAATTCAAATTAGTTTAATTTTTCAATCAACCATCTTCATACTATTCCCATTAAATTCGATCCTAAATTAATTTTCATTTCATAGGTCAAACATATTGTGCTTGGAATAACTTAAACTGCTGGATCCAGCATTATTTTTATAATTATTATTAAATTATAATAAATATCTTAGTAATGGCAAAGTTATATTATCTTTTAAACATACATCATCATTCATATATAGAAACATTCCATGTTAGCCTATTCTACAATTAAGAATTGATTTTTGATCTCATAACGTCAATATACTTCCTAAATCCAAAACACAACTTTCAAAAATAAAGAAATGATCAATAACTCAACTATTATTTACAAATTAAATCTCATTGTTGGAATTTCAAAATTAAAAATTAAAGTTTTATTTGATTAATAATGCTTTTATTAAAAATAATCGCATTTTTATGAAAGTAACATATATTTTTAAAAATTAATTTCTACTTGCTTTATCTATTAATTATTAATATTGAAATAATTTATCTGGTTTATTTATTTATAATAATTTTGTTTCATAATTAGATTTTATATTTATTAATAATTTATTTTACAGCTAATTGACACAAACAAAGATGGTGTTGTAACAATTGATGAACTGGTGGAATGGTGTTCGAAGAATGAACAGATCCTCCAATCCCTCGAGACTTTAGACACAGTCCTGTGATGGGGCTACATCAATTTGGCCTGGCGACCAGGCACAACGTATCACTTCAGTGATTTGCAGGTCTAGGTGTTCTCAGTGAATTTCTTTCACTTCTCGGGCAACCTTGCCGTAGGTCATAGATGATTCCTTAAATTTGGTAACAAAGATGATTTCAATATAAATTAAAAGTTTCTCATCTGCAATTCAACAATGAATGTAAATTTTTACTCATGATTTATTGAATGAGAATATTTACTCTCATAATAAGCCCTGATCCATCTTTATAACAAAAACTGTTACAACAAAATTATCTTTATAAAATCTTCTCAAATACCACTGTGAGCCATTTACTATTTCATAGAATTGTTAAATAAAGTACTGATAAAAAATATATATACTTAATAGGAAAAAGCTGAAATATAACTCTCATAAAGTAATTATTTTAGTTTAAATTGGAATAATTTACATTCCAGTCTTATTATTTATATCGTATTACTGTCAATATCGCTTTTAAGAAGTTAATATCTAATTAAACTCACAGAAATTCAGTCAGTGTTTTCAATTAGCATATAAAAGGCATATTTATTTATAATCTATCCCTTATATTTTAACTGTTAATATTCTATAAATATACTATTAACTTTATCTTAGTTTTAATGTATATTAGAACATCGACAAAAGAGGTATTTTGAAACCTGAAAACAAAAGTGTTTTAAATAATTGAGTTGAAGTTGTTTTATTCATAGCTTTTAATCTGTTATTGTTACAGCTTGGAAATCATTATAAAGAATATAAAAAATTGTGGAGACTTAGCATAGACAAGTGTATGTATTTAAAAAAATCATTAGTATAACAATAAACATTGAAAATATTGATATCATGGGACTAAATTTCATACAGATTTCTTATTAGTGTCAAAATATACAAAATTACATGACAATTATTTATAACTGTCTAGTAAAATAAACTAATGCTAGATTACTAAAGATAATTAATTGACCAAACCATCCATTCCACATTTGTAACAGGTTGAAGAGGTAAATTGAATGAATTTCAGTCTGTATAAGTTGTGTAAACATTGATATAAAAAACCAAGAAACATTTCCATGATGGATGTTTTTATTCTATAAACCTATATAATTTAAATTAATGGTTCTGTTTAAAAGATGGTTTTGTAAATATTATTAAATGTCCAGTCTTAACATTCTAAATAATAGCTATTCTAGAAAAATAAACATTTTTCATAATACCTCATTTTATTACAAATTTCATTTATTCATTTATTTATTGACACTTTATTTTAAATCATTTGAATATATAGGAATTGGATGACATTAAATTGTATAAACTACTGAGTTAAAGCAGAAGTAAAATAAATATTATAACTTATTTTTAGAATCATACCATGAACTTAGTAACTATAGTAGAATGAGTTTATATTAAATATAAAATTATAAATGAAACAGTTGACCAGTTCAGTCATCGTTACTTGTTGGCCTGCCACACTCTCACTCTTATTTAAAATACATCAAACAGGTTTTTACAATTTTTTTTGTTTCACTTTAACTGCAACTTGACCATTGTAGAATTATAAAAGACAACTTTTCTGTTAAGATCAATCAATCAACAAATTTTAAACATCATAAGGAGTAACAAATTCAATGATATATTATTTTGATCAACTAACATGCTCTCAAATTAGCAAGTATATTTATTACCATTAGTCATTTGCATCTCAACACTTCTCTTATTTTCAACAATTAAGTACAAGGAGATAATTTCTATTGTTTTAAATTAGAATTCCTGGAATATACTATTTATTTTTCTATAATTTGAGCAATCAATAGAAATGTGGACAAAATTATTCTATTCATTCCTGTTCAGAAATGAATTTTAAACAATAATAATGACATCATTACAAGCTTCCCATAATTTGAAATTAAATCTTTCAGTTAAGAACATTGAGATTTGAGATATTCAACTTAAGCAGTACTTATATATTTTTGATGGGTTTACAATCTACTGATTGTGGTGGTGCATTATACAGTAGTCACTCTTTGGTTGTTTTTAAGAGTGCTTAGGGTCATTATCCTGTTGGAACAAATAGATGCTCAATACTCCTAATTTCATTTTTTTTAGATAAGAATTTTTCCAACCTCTCTAGTCACCCTAAACCACAACAAAAACCCTCTTACCATCTTGCTTATCCTTTTATCTCCATATAAATTTCCTTCCATCTGACTCAAAAGTGTTGAATTTGTTTTTATCAGAAAACAAAATATTTTTTTCAGAATGAGAATGACTCATTTACATAAACCCAGATAAAATACAATGTTTTATTTTTTGTTTCATTTATAAGAGCTTTTTTTCTTACAGCTCCTCCTTTCTAGTTGCTTCATAAACTTTTATAAGTCTGGGGCGTAATATATTTATCGTGTTGTGATATAATACGTTCTACAAGCTCACTTGCACTTATTTTTGGATTTTCATAGCTTTTTGGAATATTTCATATTATTCATATACAGTAAGTGAACGTTTTTTGCCCTCCCCCCTTTTTTTAAATTTTGTTCACTGACCTGTTTTTAAACATTGTAATTATAAATTTAATGGTCATGGGAGACAACACAAATTAATCTAATAAATCAGTAACACAGACCTTGTTGATAAAGTTTAAAAATTTCATTCTTGCAGAAAGAACTTGATTCTTTTGATTTACCTTCCAATTTCATGGTATAGTATTTTAATGCTTGTATCCTTTTGTACTTTGTATTAATATTTGACTGAGGGAATATGTATTAGAAGAAAACTATGAGATGACTAAAAAATAACAGGTGATTATTACAACTGTTAGTATACAAATAATTCTCTGCATGGTAAATTTTCAAATTTTGCTAGGTTTTATAGGTTTCTAATTTTATATACCACTAAATGTTATTTAACATTATTATTGGTAGAGACCGGATTTTGGTGCAGCAAAAAAACCAAAATGTGCAAAATTGTGCAGTAAAAACCCAAAATACATAAAATACCCAATTCCTGTAAAAATCAACAGTATTGTTTAATTTGAAACCTTATCTAACCTTGTTTGAATCAAAGTAAACTTGCAGATAACTCAAAACTAAAAGTAAAACTGGAAACCTGAAATAAGAAATATGCCACAACCCATTAAAAGTTAGAAGGAGTAATGAAACGGCTGAGACGTAGTGCAAATCTAAATGAAAAACATTAACAATGAACGTTTTTTAATAACAGTGAAGCTTATTCTAGAAAGATTTTTTCATATTTATCCAAGACCATCTATACCATTCTAAAACTATTCATAACTTCTAAATTATTTGTTCTTTTTTTTTTTATGTTTAATTTGACTCTTCATATGTTAAACAATGCTTTGCCTTACTTCATTCTCATATTATTCTATTCAAAATTATAAATTAGATAATAAATAAATTAATAGGTATTAAGAATAAATCATAAAACAAATTAGATCATGATGTAATTTTTTTTTTAAAAAAGGCAAGTTTTAAACATCATATTAAAAACCCAATTAAAGCATTGTTTATTATTCAGCAAATATAAGAACCTTCAGCATGACTACCATTGTAATGACTGAAACCTGTCACTGACTTAATTTGTTTGTAATAATATTAAAATTAAAATTAAATATATATCAATGAAAACCATGTTAAAAGGAGTGTGCTTAGTAATAATAATACATGATATACTATACAACAATTCCAAAAGATAAAATATTAGAAAAATTGAAGGGAATAAAGGAGAAGTAATTTTACCATAAGGTTTTTAACTACAATAGTGTTGAACCTGATATATGTCCTGGTTTTGTTTGCAATACCTGGAGAGTTGAGATTTACCAACTATTTCTCTTTTTCATTTCATATCTTTCCTTTTTTTTTCCAAATTTAATTTCAATATTTTACGAATAACTTATTAGTTATGGGATTAGTAAAAACATTAAACCTTATGTGGAACATAGAGATTTAGCTTGCTTGTATTCATTGGTAAAGAAATGATTATCATTATTTCCAAAACATTTATAACTTATTGTGTTTGACTTCCTATATGTTTGCCCAAAATCTATTTGAATCTTACTTACTGGTAAATGAAAAAACTATTATATCAAGGAAACTTTTTTTAATTATTATCTAACTAGGCATTCATTAAAATTTGAGTTATTTGTGGGATTGCTTGATTAAAGAACTGATAGAAACCAAAAAAGTAGTGTTTGTACAAATTTTCATCCGAAGGGGATTCCTCAAATATAAATTGAAGGAATTAACTCTTAACCTTTTAAAATTAATGTAGTGTTTTACTACTTCCTCCATCTTTTATTTTGAAAATAAATTTCTTAAAAAAATAAATCTAAAAATTAACTTTTTAGAATAATTATACCAATAAATGTTTAGATATTATGGAATACATACAATTTTTACTTTCACCTACATATGTATGAAAATGTAGTAAGGGAGAGTATCGTTCTAAAAAACTTAGAATTTAAATTTTTGACAGAAATATATGTTTTGAGGTCCCTTAATTCCAAAAAACCTAGTTTCACAAAATGTTCTGAGTTTCTCTTTGCGAACAGCCCAGCTCAAAAACGAAAAGTCGTAAATAAATGAAATTACAAATTTAAGGTGGGTATATTCCTGGGATGTGACAGAAACTTTTTATCTAAAATCAACTTACCAGAAGTGCCACTTTATAGAATCAATTTTTAACATTTCTTTTTAAATTTTCTCTTAAACAGCTCTGACGATTTTGATTAAAATCGGTGAATAAATGAGCAATTAAGTGGTCTTTAATATCTGATAGATTTTATTCTCATTGATATTTATTCTTCCTGTCTCAAGAAACCCTATAATACGAACTTTTATAGGAACAGAAAAATAAAAATATTTTGTTCAAAATTTTCGTCTTCTCTGCTCTTTAGTAATTATTATTGTTTTTGTTTTCAAAAACCACAAAAATGGCAATAACTTCAACATGAGCTCAATGATCTACACAAAACTTGGGGACATAGGAAGGTTAGTGAGTGAAAGTTGAGTGATGCGCTGCACCATACCAGATTATTTATAATAGATTTTGGATAAACATATTGGAAATTAAAGACTATATGTTATCAATAAATCTCATATTTGATAGATTCAAAATTAAGAAGGTGGTTATCTACCATAGAGAGGTGACAAAAGTTCCCAACATTAAAATCACAAGCAATAAACATATGTTACTGTTGAAATTTTATTTCAAGTGAAATATTTTGACGAATTTGTCCTTTTATTTATTTATTTTTATTTTTTTTTTTAGAAGCAAACAGTTAAGTCTGTAATGCTAAAAATTAATTTTAATGAGAAAAAATTAATTTTAATTAACAACTAAACTTTATAATGATTATTATAGAAATTCTGTTACTACAAGTATTTTCCTATAGCAATAACAACATAAGGAATAATTCATTGGTTTTAGATCATATAGTGTCAAAATGTATTCATAAGTTCATTAACATTTATGCTTGACACTAAAACCTCATCATTTAAGTCAGTTGTTGTGAAAATATCTTAGATGAAACCAGATAAAGATTTCAAGTGTGTTGAGGTAACTAATAAATAAATTTTATTGATAAATAACCTAAAACCAATTAATTATTTTTTATACTACAGATAAAATCAAATAATTACTTTATCATAAAATAATCAGTTATAAATACTTGTAATTATATATGTTCATGAAGTTATTAGTGAAAAATATATCATTTTTCATGTGAGCTAAGCAACTGAAAATTTACCTATCTGTTTTTAAATATACATATATATATCTGATCACAAATATTTAGATTACTAAAATTCAAGTTTTCAAATAATAAAATTCTCAAATCGTACTGTTGATTACCAGTATGTAGATGAGTAAATATTTAAAACCATTGTATAGGTAGCAATGTTTCTTAATTCATAAACAAATATTATTGTTGGACCCTTTCACTAGTTATATCAACACTTAATTGTATATCATAAATTAAACATTTAAAATGGATAAAAAGCTAATATATATTTTAGCTTTTATGAAAGTTAGAGCAGCATTAGATTTCATATTATTCTTTAGTCTTATAGTTCTAACACTTCTTGAAAATATCACAGCTAGTTCATGTTTTAGTTTTAGTATTATATAAAAAGAAATATATATTTTAGAACAAACATATTTTAATAGTTTTTTTCTAAAATATAAGCTCTTAGTCATTCCAGGACTTTTATAATGTTGGCTATAAAAAAACCCCGGTCTGATCGTTCTAAAGGAAGTAAATGAATTATGTAACATGACCAATTTATCTTAACTATCTCTTTTATTATCAAGGTTTTCAGTAACTATTTAGTCCATATTATTCATTCAATGTGGTCCTTTCTTTTTTATCCCTTTGCAAAAATATTGTTTAAGTGAAGTAAAAGGTCAATTTGAATTCTTTATAAACATCTAAAATCAGCCAAATAAATAAATAATTTATTTGTAGAAAGAAGGTGGTTACCAATCGATACTTTTTAAGTGTTTCTAACAGCTCAAAGAAGGATGAGAAGTCATTACAAATGACAAAAAAACCTAAGGCAACAAACATGTCCCCTATACTTTTAAATGCTATCTCTGAAGTTCTGTACAGTTTTATAAGGATCTGAATTAGGGAGGGAAAAGTTATGGCTTCTTCAACAGGACAATGCTCTAACTTAGACTACACCATCAGCCAAGTGAATTTTAACCATGAAAATCTTAAGTTAAAACACCCACTCTACTCACCATACTCATCCTATGTCACATTTTTTAACTTATCAAGGTCAAATCAGGAACAACATTTTAGGCAACGGAAATTGTCAAAGAAAAAATATAGAAAATAATACTTCCAAAAAATTATTTACTTTGACCATTATAATTCACATGAATCAGCGTAGGTCAGGGAAATATACATTGTGGATAAAAACCACCAAGTAATTTTACTACATACTGTTCCGGTTTTTTTTATAGCCACTCTTTGTATACTTAAAAAAAGTAAATACACCTGCAATAATATGTTTGTGTCACTAATCATAATATATTTGATGATAAAATTATGTATCTCAAGTTTAGTTATTGCTACTACACATTAATATAGAGATAAAAAAAATAATAACCAGCATATTGTTGGAACAATAATTACTTGAAACTTCTTCAATAACAGGATTATTTAATTATTTAAATAGATAAATCTGCCAACACTTGTATTATCCTGCATTTGAAGTGGAACATATCGGTTTTGTAACAAAGCTAGTCAAGTACAATCACCAATTCCTTGTCTTACAGATAATTGCATAACAGTGTACATTATAATTCTGTATATTAGGAATTTCATATTGATTCAAATTTGTATATGTTGTTTGTAGATGTTTCATATTTACTGCACATCTAGTACATGGATCTCTCGAGTTGGTTTAGATGTAGCTTTATTTACAAAATTTATACATATATATTTTATAAATTGTTGTATATAAGGAAGTTGTTTTATATGAAAAATTTTATCTAAAATTTTTATTAATATGATTGTATAGTTATGTGTGATCCTTTCTATGTAACTTGAATGCCATTCACTGTTAATAAAGAGGAGTATAAACCAATATGGAATTGGAAAAACTTAGGATCCACTCATTGTCTTTCATCTATTTGAAGAATGTAACTTATAATGAGGAGTGATTGTTATTTGCGATAAACATTTAAGCACTATTTATGGAATATTATATATCAAAGTTTGACTGTAAGGAAAATCAAGAAGGAGATGGATGCAGTGGTGGGAAGGAAAACAATAAAAAATAGTGTTGAATATTTACGAAATGCCAATGTTTAGATCCAAATAGTAGGTTTTTATCGGCTGTTATATGGTTGAAGATTTAAATCTGATGAAAACCTATAAGATGGATCTAAACTTAAGCATTTAATAAATAGGTTACACTATATTTTTATTGTTGTTTTTTTACCAACACTCCGACCATACCATTTTCTTTATTTATAAAATAGTTTTCATTGTTTTTTTAAGTAGCTTTGTAAATAGTTTAATATAGTTTTTATTTAGTATTTTGTGTTCTGGTAGAAATGAATGTGAAGCATGAGGAGTTATAAAACAAAACAAAAAAAACATGATTTACAGAACATTAAATATTCTTATTTCCATTAATATGAAGTAAATTCTGACAAAGGTGGAAATATTTTTTTAAAAAATCCATAAAGTGATAATGTAATCATTTGGTAATCTAATCATTAAATGTATTGTAAACAATTTTATTCTCAATTAAATATTAAGTTCACACTTCATAAATTAATAATAATAAAATTGAAAATTTATAAATATTTTTTCTGTTTTAAAAAATAATGCTTTTTATATTCATAACATTCAAACTTTAATAACAGTCAAAACTCTCTCAAAGAATTTAAAATTTCAAGAAGATAACTGATTTGGATTGATAAAATCATAACAAATTCTATTTAAATATATAGAAATATTTCTGATACAAAGAATAATTATTACCAAAAAAAGTCATCAAGTTAGAAAAAAACAAAACATAATAATTAGCTCCTTATGATTTATATAACTTTATGAAAATGTGGTTTGTCTTTTATTAAATATTTGAAACTTTTCTGTAGATAAAAATTAAAATTAATAATTATTTGACCAAATATATTTTAAAAAGATTATTATTTGTGCCAAATATTCTATATGGCTTTACTGTCCAAATATATGTACATTCATAAAAAAAAAACTTTTTTTTTTATTAAATATACCACCGAAGAGATTCTTTTCCTGATCAAATTAATTTGTGTTAAAAACATATTTATTTCAGAACCTATTATTTAACAATAGAAGGAAAAACAAGGTTTGTTACTGGTATGTTTTCATGATATTCAAGTCTTTGAATCCCACCTCAATCTCTATGACTTTTTCTTCAATTTTATTTAAAAAACCCATTTCAGTTGATAGGACTTATCTTTTTTAACTTATATTGGGTCATTTCATATGAAATGTCCGTTTTTATTATTTGAGAAATTCAAAGTGGGATAAGTGGACTTTTGTGTGTTTACTATATTTATGTTTACAGATTACAATTTGACAAAAAAAAGGAGATATAATAGCTACCAATGTTATTGTTTAGAAACTGTAAAATTAGATTGTAAATGAAACGTAAAATATTGTCCTTTTTTTTATTTGAGCTATACTTTTTTTAACAACCCTTTTTGGAAATTGGTAGACTACAAAATCAATATTATCGTTCATTTCAATGTGGAAGAAAAAGCATGCAAAAATGAATATTAATCAACACAAGGATGAATATTATCTGATTAAAAAGTAATCAAACATACTCTTTCATGGAATTTTGTCCTCCTTTTTAATGGACAATACTCCTTTTAAAACCTCGATCTTTTTGTACTTCTAAAAACATTATTCTATTTCTGTGCTATAGTTGCCTGTGGTATTATTCTGTATTAAACTAATAAGAAATCTCTATGATATTTGTTTAGGTGTTGAGTTAATTATTCTTCCTAATCAAATTTTAATTAAAAACACATTTATTAATCTCAACAAGGTTTCAGGGTCTTTACCTTTATCATCCAGTCCTAAAGGTTAAAAATATCATCCATTTTACTAATAAATTTCATCGAAAACACAGTAACGATTCTTATTACAGTTTGAAGACAAAAATATTAATTTTATTAGGTTTTAGATGAAATTTATTTGTAAAATGGATTATATTATTTACAAGGGACTTTTTGACTCAATTATGGAAATAAAGAATCCAAAACATTGTTAAAATTAATAAAAGATTTTTATTAACAAGTTGAATGAAAGAATAATCAACCCCTAAACAAAAATATTATATACGGTACGTACCCTGACAACTTGATATAAATTATAGTGTCATTGTCCATATGACAGTGCATCTTTTGAATTCAAATGGCAAGCAAAGAGGTTTTGCACTTGTTATCTGGTTTGTACAACAGCTCTAGAAAGATATGTTGATTATATCTCAAGAATCATATGAGGAGTAATATCATCTAATCAATACACAATGGATTTAAGAGATTTATTTTTTCTTCTTTAGCACACTGTTTTCATTAAAAAGGATACTCATGATGATTATTTGTACCAACCCAAATATTGCAGCTATACATCCTACCTGTATTGCACAGATCCATGTTGCTCAATTCTTTCATTTCACATGGTTCCAAGCAAAAATCAAATAACTATAACCAAAACAGAGAATGTAATTCCATGATCAATTAATGACTAATTATTGTCTAATAGCATTCCTTTGATGTAAGATTATAGCTATTTAAATTTAATGTAACTTTCCTTCAAAATAATGCAATTATTTACTATACATAACATTATACAAGTATACTATTTATAAATAAAGAAAAAATAAAATGAAATTTTTGTCCTAGTGTAATATAGAAGCACAGGTAATCAAATTTGACTCTTGATAATTGATAAATCAACTCTTTTTCATTAAAATATATATTTTTACCCCATCAATCCTCACAAAAACACTGTGGGTTCTAAGCACATTTTCAAATTGTAAAATATAAACATAAGTAGTACTTCAAATATTTTTTCTTTGAGAGTTTCTTCTCTAATACAGAATAGGTAAAATACTCAATGTAGTACCCAAAATTGCATCAGAGAAATAAAAAAAAGAGCACAAGTTCCATTCTTTTTGGTTTTGGAGTATAATTTCTATATTAAACTCATAGTATAATGTCTAAACTAGATCATAGTATTTGTATTCCTTTCATTTTCATAATTTTTGTGTTATAAGCCTATTATTACATATCATGAATTTGCCAAGAATTAGTACATTATAGAAGAAAATAGAGTTTATTTTTAGTTTTAGCACCCAAAAATATAGAGATCAGCCAAAATCATTGAATCAAATTTTCAAAAGTTTCTTTTTGTATACCTGTATAATCAGACTTTTTTCCTCGATTCCAATTAGTACTAAATATTTAAATATACAAACATGGCAAATTAGTACAACATGGAAAAACTTCATGAAATAATGTTATTTATAATTTTAGTGTTATAAAAACTCTGCTTTAGCATTAAATTTTTATTTGCGTAGACTAAGTTTTGCCAATTTTCTTTATAAGATTTAAAAGTATTTTTGCGAAGATAAATTAAAATGAAAATGACAGACAGGAAATTATCATTTGTTAAAAATTTCAAGTGAAAATGGAAAATGGAAAGTTAATTATATGAAGTTATTTCAACTAGAAAATGTGCCAAGTGAGGCTCTTATCATGGAGGGGGAATAATCACCAATCAGAATAATCATAGCGGTTCTCTATAAAGAGTGGTAACATAAAGATTAATTTTATATACTCAACCTGTAATATGTTTTTCTGGTAATTATTAACAACTTACATCAATATTTTGACAAATGTGATCTGGATTACTGGACTTGGGAATAATAGAAATCCCTCCCAACTGTATCAAATATCTCAAAAGAATTTGTGAAGGACACTTCTTGTGCCATTCAGCTATCTTCTGTACACTAGGATTGTCCAAAGGCCTAGGAACCCTAGAAGGAAAAAAATATTTTAAAGGGGAACGGAAAAGGTAATTTTATAGTTTATATTATTTACTAATTCATCTAGTTTGTCTTCATCCCTTCAACTTTTCATACTTAACACTCATTAAACATGAATATAATATAATGGTAGACAAACCTAGTCATAAATGAGTGATCAAAAATGTTTCTAAAGCTATGGAAATCATTGCAATATAAAAAGCGAAAAAGATATACCACTTTGACAAAATAACTGAGTTGTATTATGATCCTTTATAATCTATTAAATAGTATTGTGAAAATTTGAGATGATTTAGTAAGCTAGATCCAGAATATGTTTAGTCAATTTAAGTAAATATTTCTATTCCATTAAATAAATCAACTTAATGATATTAGATAAAAATTTAACTGGAGGATAATTCCTTAGCACTTCTCATGACAAAAAAAAAGGCCACAGATGTTACACCTGGAACTAGTGTATCAACAAATAGGTAAAGCAGCTAGAGTCGCTTTGTTAGTATCATATACATTGCTCATCAAAAAGTGGCCATTTTGAAAGGTCTAAGTGACCATGAAGAGCTCACTGCACGATCTCAGTTAAAGGGCTCCCTCTAAAAATTTCATTGCTTACAATATTCAACAATATCCATTTTTGAATTTATATAGATCCTGTTCTAATTTGACTTATGTATAATCCAGGTCAATTTTAAATATTTTTTTTGGTCTAATAAAATGGAAAAAATTAATAGTTACTATAAAAATATTACATATGCATGGAAGATGGCTGAACTCTTCTTGTACCTTCTGGGTTAAAAATAATAGCCAAAAATGAAGACAAAAAAAATTATTACAATATTTGGTATCATCTAAAAAACAATGATAGTGAAGCTTAGGGATAGTGAGTAATCCTACAGGGGCTCAATTAAAGAAGGAAAACTGCCACTATACCATCTTAGGGTACAATTCTAAAAAGGATAACAATTATATCATATACAACTCCAATGTGATCAATTAACAACTTTTGAGTTTATCAATCTATTTAATTATTAAATTAAATACATTTTGTATTGATTAAGCTACATAATCTTTCTTTAATTTAGATTAACCTAATTAATTAATTATAGTTAAATTATCTTTAATAATAATTAAAGTTATTTTAAATGTTATTCTTTTTTTTA
>NW_027109687.1:516194-519189 GCF_000696795.3 Halyomorpha halys
AGGAACTGGAGGGAGGGAGTTAGCAGTGTATATCCTCGGGACAATAAACAAGAACTCTGTCCTAGTAGGATTACTTATCCCTAAGTTTAAACAACAACCCAAATACTATATATATGAGATGTATGTAATAATAAAGCCAGTTGTTGTTGAAGTATCTTTGACTTGTTACTCTGCCCGAACCCCCATCTATTTTAAGGTAATCATTCAGACTTATCATAAGTTATATATATATATCATATAATATAATATCATAGGACGTCTGTCTGATGATCCTATTTCATGTCTCAGCTGCTAAGCTGCACTATATCCACCATTGGAAGATAGTAGCATTGTCTTTGTTTTCTTTCAGTCACAAAAATAGCAATAACTTCAATACGATTCTACTAATATTCACGAATCTCGAGATTGCATTATTGTGCCAATAAACTAGAACCACATAAATAAATTAGGAACGTAGATATAAAATAAAATGTTTGAAAGACTTTTTTTAAATTTAAAACTACTATTTCGCCCTTATAAGGGCATAAAGTCTGGAAGGTATTGATATGTTTTTGAAGAGCGGAAATTCAGCTTCCCAGCTGTTGTAGAAAGAAACGTGAGATATGTATTAAATAGTGAGGAATTTTTAAGTTCATAAAATAATGTAATAATTATAACAACAAAAATTATTCGAATAGTTTCAACCTTTTTTAATAAAACATATTAAAGTCCAAGGTTTCGGCCAACTCGCCGCCCATCATCAAAGACAATTTTAATTTTAATATCACAGCTTCACATTAATTCATTAAACCTTAGAGGCTATTATGCCCAAGTCAATTTAACACCGTTAAAAGAAACCTGTATTTGTTTTAACTACTTTTAATAATAATTTGTATCCATTTTTGTATTTTACTATCATTAACTATTACAACACTATTATATCTGTTATATTTGAATACATATGTATATACTACCGTATATGTGGTAGTACTATGCACTATTGAACTATAATTAAACGTAAATGAAATGAATGGATAAACCCTCACCCATTTGAAGTTAACTTTTTGGATTCAAGATAATGGTCGAGGCTTGGACTTCCCAGAGGCGCATAAGCTGTTATAGCAATACAATGTTGTCTACAGAATTGTCTAAGTTCTTTTTGTTGGCAGTAAAGATGCATTTCAATTTGAAGATTTGCTGGAAGAACACGTGCGCACTCAAGTATATTTGTTATTTGTCGACTATTAAAGTTTGATAAACCCAGACTTTTGATTTTTCCTTCTATGACTTCATTTTCCATTGCCTAGAAAAATAAAATCAATGCTGGAATATGGGAGAATTTTAGATACATTTTTATGTAAAACGATTATTTAATTTAATATGAAAAGGAATAGGTTAAAATATTATTCATAGACGCTTGTCGAGGCTACCTTATGAGTGAGTGAGGTTAGTTGGTTGTGAATAGCGCTCCGGACTGACAACCACTCCACGGAAGGCCCTTGACAAAGCGTATTCAGTATTTTTCTTAGGAAGTAAGGATCAACCGTACAAGGGGATGGGTCCTGGACACTGACGCAGGTAGAGGAGAGGAGAGGGTCAGAAGGCTAGCAGGTAGGTTAATATTTCTAGTTGCTGATAGGAAACAGACGGACTAGAACTGTGGAGAGACAGGAAGGAGTCAGCTATACTAGTTACTGAGACACGAAGCAGACGGAATAGTATAGCCGATAAGGATAGGAAACAGTTCTAGTTGCTGAGATGAAGCAGGCGGACTAGAACAGTGGATAGGAGTCAGTCAGGTTCTTTTCGCTTATCTCCTCTCACATTTCCTCTTCATTAATCATTTCAAATAAGCATGTAAAAGAAGACAGATAATGGAATATTACGGGTCCGGGTCTTAACATTTCCAGGCAATACGGTGACGGAAACACTACAGGTTGTAGAACTTACACCACTACTGACCACGACATTGGTAGCAGTGCGTGCCAATGCGCTAGAATTGATAAAAATCCGAACTGCGACTTAACAGGAAGGCTATTTCTGATCAAGAGATGTATAAGTTGAACTTTTTCCTTGAGGGGGGTTACCGCTGTGAACAATCGTGCATGAATATATTAATGGAGGTGAGACGCAGGGTGTGACAGGAAAAACCGTGCATGAGATCCCGATAAAACAAGAGAAAGTAACCCACGTGAAGGAGCGACACCCGCAGGCGTCACACATTAGAGAGGACCTAGATAGTTTGAAGAAACGGGGGATAAACATAGATAGTACATCGCCATACAATAGTCCATTGTGGGCAGTGAAGAAAAAGAGTGTGCTGGAGAATAGCAAGGAGAAACATAGGGTTTTAATTTATAATCTTTATAATTTTTGACTGTGATTTTTAATGGATATTTGACTTATTGGGTAATTAAACAAATGTGAGATATACTGATTAAAAAAAAAAAAAAAAAAAAAAATTAGTTTACCTAATGGTTTTAATGTTGTTCATAGATAAAAATGTTTTGACCTGGGCAGAATAGCCTGTATGAAGTGTTTGGAATGATTAAATAATATGTTTCATAGTGAATTAAGGTAAGGTAAATTATAAATAATAATGTTAAATATTTGAAATGGTTGTAGGATCACACATATAATGGAAACTTTTTGTAGGGTGCGCAACTTATGGGGTTCCAGATGAAATTGCATCGGATTGTGGACGAGAATTCGATAACGATATATATATATTATCAACGCACCCTATAATTCTATTATAGCAACCCTAGAGAGGGTGTTTGCTCTTCTGGAAGGAAATAATAACACAGTCAAGTTAGCGTAAATGATTCCTCATCAGAAGACTCTACAGTGATCTTTATTGATCCAAATAATACATTTAGAAATATTAAAACATATGACATGGTTATTACATGTATAAAATTAAAGTATTTACAAGAAATAATAATATATCTTTGTCTGATGATTGTTGTTCAGGTCTTAGCTGCCAAGTGCTTTAAGTTGGGTCTTAACGGTTCCT
>NW_027109687.1:519239-564059 GCF_000696795.3 Halyomorpha halys
GTTAAATATTTGAAATGGTTGTAGGATCACACATATAATGGAAACTTTTTGTAGTAGATTGTCCCTGAAGATGGCCGAATTGGCCGAAACGTTGGACGTGTAAAAACAATAAAAGTTTTGAGACTATAATTTGGATAATGTTTTGAATTATTTAGTAAAAAAATAGGGTTTTAATTTATTACAGTAAATTAAATTAGAATGCGGGGGATGAAAAATATTCAATACCCCGATTCGAGGACATTCTGAATATATTAGGTGGTGCAACAATACTTTGCAAGCTGAATTTAAAAGCAGGGTACCATCTAACAACAAGGCACCAGAAAGACCGGCTCAATACAGTGTTCACGTTCGAGTGAGGACATTACGAATTTACATGAATGCCATTAGGATTAAAAAATGCTCCCACTACGTTCGGCATCTTATGGACTCAATCCTAAGGGGGTAGATGAGTTAATGTGTCAGGTTTAACCTCTTAGTCTACTGAACTCTAATCAGAGATCGAACGTGAACATCTGGAAAGCGTTTTTGGAAGAATCAGGTAGTTTGGATATGGAGTCAAACTAGATACTCAGAAAGTGAAAGTAAAACAGATGATGGCGGTACCGAAAGATGTGAAAGAAGTTCAAAGAATGTTAGGCGCCTGGAATTATTACCCGCGTTTCCTGCCGGAGATGGCGGAGTACCTGGTACATCTTAACATATTAATAAAGGGCAAAAACATTATTGTGACACCTGTAATGGAGGACAATATTTGGCAGTGCTTGGAGCAGCAACAACGGGAACATATGCTCGCATTCACCGATTTTCACGAGACATTTACAATTAAGTACGCGGACGACTATGCGTGAGGGGCAGCATTATCTCTGAAAGGCGAAGGGAGCAAGACTTACGCGAACAGCCACGAAAGAGTCCTTAGCAGGGTGTACGAGGCGGAAAGAGTTGTTGAGTCAATACAATGTCCAATGTATACAAACTAGGGAAAGAAAATGTTGTCGTAGACTTGTTGTAGCGGGGTTTAATGATGAACGCGATAGTGGAAGATGCAGGGGAACCACAAGTATGGGGGCAGTTTCTGAATGGACACCGGGGGGAGAGGAGGGAGGTGGATAGACAACTAGATATGGCGGAAGATACCAATCCGAAAGAATAGTCGGCGGGAGAAGAGTCTTATGAATGAAAGACAAACGGTCATGGTGGAAATAGTCGAGATTGTCAATAATGACAAGCGAAGAAAAATATGGAAAGCCAGGACATCCGACTCGAAAAAGGATGATCATAGCAGGTACGGGAGCAGTGAGATTACAACGATCTAGTCACAATCGGGATCAGATCTTTGAGACGCGTCCAAGCCCGAGAAGAATATTTCTACATCGGAAACGCGGTAGTTAGAGAGTTAAAAAATTATGGCGATCTGAGCAAATCGGGGTAGACAGATCTTTCGTCCATTGTAAACTCATGGTCGATATGTCACTGTACGTCGAGTGACAGAGGGAGGTGATGCTCGCATACTACCAAGAAAAAACGAATCATTGGAGGCTGGGAGAAACTCTTCAGGTTTTACGCTGACAATACTTTTGATGAGGAATAAAAAAGACGATAAAGGAGACAATAGGGTACTGGTAGGTTTAGGATTTTTTTTTTTCTTTTTCTTTTTTCCTCCGGCTTTCTTATCTTTTTACTGACCAAGATGGTGATGATGAGCCACCACAACAGCCCGCATTGAGGCAGCCAGTGCTACAGATCCCGTGGCGCAACAGGCTCCTGGAGTTTCTGCAGCCCCGGCTGTCCCGTCAGTCCCGGCGGCGGTTCTAGCGCTACCCCCACTACCAGAGATCACTCTCGCGGCTGCTCACGCCAATATGTTTGCTAAAATGAAAGTGAGAGCAGTAACCTTTCAGGATATTAGAAAAGCCATCTCAAACTTGGAGCGGTTCTCAGGCGAAATCGGTGAGTTAAATCACTTTATTAAAGGTGGAGATCGCTTCATGGAGAGGATGGCAGCCAAGGTCTCAGAGGAGTTGGTGGACAAGAACGATGCAACTTCCCTCAATGCAGCACTCATATGCCGGGTCAAACTAAGTATTTTGAACCATATTCAGGCAGACGAGGAAACAGCATGGCCAGTAGTGAAGGAAAGATTAAAGAAGGCCTATGGAGGAGGCAGATGGTCCCCGGAGGAAGACATTTTCTACATGCTGCGGAGGAAGAGAAAACATGGGCAGTCTAACGGACAGTACGCAGCCACGCTGTTAGGACAGTTTAATCTGACCACAGAAAAGATGAAAGACACTCTTGGAGCGGAAGTTGTTAGTTGGAAGATGAATTTTATTGACGCCATAATGAAGGTGCAACTAGCTAAGGAGACGAATAAAAGAGAAGGTTTACCACGGGACCGCACTTTCGTGGAATGTGCTCAAAACATGATTGACGCGAGCGCTAGAGAGGAGGATGGATGTCAATGATGGAGGATGGAACAGAGTACCGCGTTAGGGGCGGTACTGTCGCAGGATTGCGAGGGTGGAGAGCGACCGGTGGCGTACGCTAGCAGGTACAAGGTACAGCGCACTTGAGCGAGAACTGTTAGGTATTGAGTGGGCGGTAGAACATTTTCGCCCCTATGTTTTCGGAAGGAAATTCCGGGTACATACAGATCACAGACCGCTTCAATGGGTTGGGAAGCTTAAAGAGTCTTCAGCTAGGGTCACCAGATGGAAGGAACTGCTCAACCAGTACAACATCGTAATCCAGTACAAACCAGGAAAAGAAAATGTAGTCGCTGACTGGTTATCCCGCGCGATCACCGTAAATGCAATAGACGAGGAACAACCACAGACGTCAGGAGAGGCGAGACAGTTATGGCGAGAATGGAAGCCAGGGGAAGAAGAAACGCAAAGCACGACAGGTAACGACCATGAGCCATCATCCGAGAACGAAAGCTCCACTGAGGGTAGACCAACGGAGTTGGAAGAGCTAGAGGAGGTGGTGAACGATAAATCACGACAGACGATAGTGTTTGAGCTCCCAGTGCCCACCAGACTCCTTACTCCTCTCTTCGCGCGTATAATAGACAAACCACCATGCTATCCTCTCATATGATGGTTTTCCAACGTGGGGTCGCCTCTCTGTGGGCACACTCCTCAAAACTCTCCTCGTCTTCTAGTTGTTTCTCCGGTTCTTCTCCAAGTCCTCTTCTTTTCTTGTAGATCGTTCACTTGCCCCGAGTCTCCTGCTTCATATTCTGTCTTTCAGGTCTCGGACAATTCTGTTGCCTCACTTGCGGATCCATTCGTCCTTCATGAGATTTTCCTTCTCCGTAATCTCTGTGCCTTTATCTCCATGGGTTCAGGCTGATTAAGCTCGCTTGGGACGCTCTATTTTCCTGGTAACTAGTTCTCTCTCTCCTATCATCTCTGAGCTCTCTCCTTCTCCAAGGGTTAGACATATTTCTCGGCCTTTGATATTGTATCTGGGTCCACCCCGGCTCTTCTACTTTTATTCGGGCCTCTACCTCCCTAGCGCTTGTCTCTATAAGATCTTGAGCCCATTCCACAAACGAGCGGTCTCTTGACATTCCCTCCTTGTTCCCCAGTTCAAAAGCTAACTGAATCTTCAGTACCATGGATATGAATTGCATCCGATCCTGTACTTGGATTGTCTCCACCATTTCGCTGAGTCTATCAGCGATTCTGTTATAGCGTGCCAGGAGATCTGCGGCAAACTGCCCACTAGACTGTCTCGTTTTTTTTGTTTATCTGATCATCATGAATATATTCTCCTCTGGGGTCCACCGTCCTCCTCCGAAAGCCTTCTTTAATCTTTCTTTGATGACCTTCCAGGGGGTCTCTTCATATGCCTAAATCTGATTTAGGATACTTCTTTTTACTTGACAGACTTTTAAAAAGTCCCCAGTCTCCTGGGAAGTTGCCGTACGGACCTTAAACCATTCAAGCGTCGTGGTATGAAATTGCGATAAAGAGACTTCTGGTAGTGGTTGAATCTCCTGCGAAGGTGGGTTGCCTGCTGCTAAAGTTTGGTTGACTGCAGCTTGAGGTTGGTTGTTTTGGTTCATATTCTCCAGATTCAGAACTGCTCTTCTCACTATTCCGTTACTGGTTATAATTCAAAGAGAAGAATGAAAAAAAAATTCTTTTAGACTGAAAATTACTCCGGTATCTAAAGTTCCCGGGTTTCGGCACCAGTTCTCTTTTACTGAAGTGAAACCAAAACTAATAGGAGAGAGAGGAGTGAAATGAAACGCTTGAAGTCTATATATACACAATCGGTCAGCTGTTCTCCTCGATCAGCTGATATTGCGTCTTATATACACTTTCGTTGTTTTTATTGTTTATATAAAAAATTATCTATTACATATATGCATATTTTTAGTTTACATCTAAATTTTATTAACAAATTTTAAATGTGTTTGATGAGAAAATCAAATTTTTTTGTTTCTTAACCATATAAAGCAACGATAATAAATAATAAATGTATTTAAATATTTTATATCTTAATTGTATCGATATAGGTTTGATAAGCAGTAAAACTATTTTAAAGTTGCTTATAAAGTTAAAGAGCAAA
This sequence comes from Halyomorpha halys, assembly GCF_000696795.3. NCBI lineage: Eukaryota > Metazoa > Arthropoda > Insecta > Hemiptera > Pentatomidae > Halyomorpha > Halyomorpha halys. Next base: position 523,818 of record NW_027109687.1, read on the forward strand.
TTCTTCAAGGTCTAAATATTTACCCTCCAAATAGCAAGATGATTGGTATGGTCATCTGGGCATAAGCCACTTTCAGACACTTTCAGACCAACTGGGTAATGTAAAAGGTACAGATCGAAGTACTTTAATCCAAGATTAGAAAGGCTTTGTTCCACATATTGTTTTACGACGTCAGGGTTCATCGCGTAAGGGGGAAGCTGAAACACATGATAAAAATAAAAATTTTAAATGAAAGCAAGATTAAATGTGCCTTTGTTGCTGATACTTTAATCGTTTAAAGTCATTTTTTAAAAAATAAATTATCATATTTAACGAACCTAAAAAAAGGACAGAAGTACGAGAATCCGTTAAGAACTGGAACGTTATTTGGGGGGAAAAGTCTACCAATTACTGAGATTAATTTAGTTTTGCTTCTAAAAAAAAAAAAACACTTTTGTACATGATGAAGAGAAATTAGTGGCTGAAATTTGATAAAACTAATACTTGATCATTTCCATATTCATCCCCATCTTTCCTGCAAACAAATTGGACGAGTCGTTTTTGAAATAAAGGTATATCAAGAAAGATAGTTTAGTTTGGTGAAGGTGATTGTAATGGGCGGAATCTGACAAAAACGATAAGGGACCAGCCAGGTACCATCACTGAAAATGTCATCATTATCATATTAATAGTTGGAACCATTATGCTCGAACACAAATCTGACAACCACCAGGGCCCTGTTTTATAATTTAAGCTTTTAGTATCGGTCCATAAATACAAGGATAGAAACAACGTGGTAATAACACTAATACTAATTTTTTTCATAAAAGGGAGGTATGATATTACAAGATTTAAAAAGTACTAAAGTACGAGTTACTATTGTACAAGTCAGTGTAATTGTATTAATTTAAATCTACAAGACTAATAGTATTAATTTGCCTCTTGAAGCCCTGTTTTGGCTACCACACAAGAGTGGCAAAGATTGATGTAAATATTGTATATAGTTGCGAATGAGTATTTATATTATTTTTATTATTACTTAAATTTAATTTTCTTTGTCTTGTATATCAATTAGCTTTTTTTTTATTATTTGACCAGTTTTATTAATTATTTACATATATTAATATTATTATTTATACAAATTATGATAGTATTTTCTTTAATTTATTTTTATTATTATCTTTTCCTTGTTTTTTTCCTTTGTAAGTCTTTTTCTAAATATATTTTATGAATGAATACTTGAGCAATTAGTAAGACTGTCGGGTTCTTAATCGCGAATGGGCATTTCGATTAATTGTTATTGATGGTGTTTTCTTCAATAAACAACTTGGGAAGCCCAACCACAACCCGAAGTCCAGGCTGCTGCAGGACATCCTGTCATAAATTCTATATTTATCAGTTCTGCCATTATCACTATCTTAATTTTTTTTCTCTTTTTCTTAAATTCCTTTTTTTTCTTTTTTCTCGTTAGAATTATTATTTTAATCTATTTATTTTATCTTAATTTTTTGTTTTATTTATAATATTGTAAGTAGTTAGGGGTGTATTTTGTATGAAACTATACCCCTCCTCCCATAATAAATTGTTAAATAAAAAAGTACCTCCTACATTATATATGTAAGCCCCATCAGTGTCCTGTTTCATAATAAAGTACAAACTAATACTATTAGCCTTGTCGATTTAACTTAATACAATTACACTGACTTGTACAATAGTAACTTGTACTTAAGTACTTTTTAACTCCTGTATTGTCACTAATAGTCATCCCTATTAGGAAAAAAATAAGTATTAGTGTAACTAACAAGTTGTTTCTATACTTGTATTTTGAAATAATACTATTAGCTTCCTTTATGAAACTGGGCCCAGGTCGATCTACTGTTAAATAAATAAAATAGGTTTTCCACGGTCCTGGCCGTTTTCAAATACAGTTGTTCTGAGGAAAATGGACAGGAAAAGTATATGCGAGCGAAAGTAGTGGACAAAATTTGATAAAATACAAAACCACATCAAATCTCTAAACATTTCATCAAAATCAGACTAACGGTTTAAAAAATTTAATTATAGAACGAAAGACAGACAAACACGGAACCAAATTTGTTCCTTGATGTCTATAATGTAATATGCCGATGAAAATTTTCGATTCTGAGGATATCAATAATCTTAAATACTTGCATGAATATGAGGCTTCCCACCTTTGGCAGTAGGGAATGAAATTCGTTATTTTTGAAAATAAATTGTTAAGAATAAATGAGGTCCTTACAAATTATTAACGCGATATGTGTCGTTCGGCCGCTATTTTTTATGATCGTCTTAAAAACATATAGACATCTATTGTTAATTTAAACAACTGTAGTGTCAACATGTCATTATGCATATTGCTCAGGCCCGAAATATGGATGAAATTTAAAGGAGGATTTAAATTTAGATATAATTTAAATGAACCACAGTTTCCTACTGATACATTGGTACAACTCCAGTTAAATTTAAATTGACAATGAACCATGCGATATAATGTAATCAATTCTCATTTAAGTTACTTATGAAAATACGAAGCTGACCTTACTTGTGATGAATAGCTGGTCTCGAGTTATCATTGTATTATCAAGCATGTGACGTAAAGCAATGCCAATTTCCTGTTCATTTCCATAAACAAAAGCCGTGTCTATATGCCTGTACCCCATAGTGATGGCATTGCATAAAGCACTCTTTACTTCTGAAGGTTTCATCTACAAAACCTGGTAAATTAGTAAATAAGAAAAGTCAATGGTATTAGTAATTGAAATAAATAAAAGCACTAAATGAAATTTAAACACTATTCATTCTAGAAAATAAAAATAGTATCAGTAATACGGGATGAATGCCTGAGCCGTCGTCAGTTAGGCCAAATAATGATCCAAATAATCAGGATAAAATAGTACTCAATATTCCATTTTTTTTTTTTCTCAATAATATTAATATATGAATTAGTGGATTGCTTGAAGTTCTACCTTCAAGCAATCCACTAATTCATATATACTGCTACACTGCAATAATAAAAGTTAAGTATTTCACATAAACTACAACACAGTGCTTCTGCAAAATTACTTAATAATAAAATGACAAGGAGAAGTCAGTTTTTACGCAATGCACTTCCTGAAAACATCGACTGTTTTCAACAAATCAAAAATTGCCTGAAACAGGGTTTCCCTTTCATTAACCAATTTTTGAGACATGGAACAGTGCTGAAGAGGAGCTTCCCACAGACATCGCAAATGACCCAGGCCCCTATGTAATTGCGGCGGGTTCCTTGCTTCTTTTAAAATAGCTTTAATTGTTCTTAAATTAACATGACACCCAGGTTATCCTATTACGAACCATCTTTGGATTGGGTGAAATGAAATTTGTTTTCCTAGCTCGTAGCCAAAACTTATTATATGATACGCCTTAAGATGAGATAGATCGTAATGGGTCTTAGCAACCTTCCGTTTATCAATTAAAACTGTACGCCCACAACGGAGAACCTCTAGGACATTGCAGAATTCAAAACTATGTTTATTATCGTTTTAATTTTAAGGGCAATTCTTAGTATTTTAATTACTCTTATCTGGGCCAGGAGAGAGTGTATTAAGTGTGAATCACTTTTAAGTCTATTCCTCTCAAATTAGAGATATTGGCAAAAGAGTCTAGCTATCTTCAACTTTGTTGTTTTTATGCTTAAAAAACGACTTTTAAATGAAGCCGGAGTAACGGAGAGTTTGCCCCCTTTGCCCCTCCTTGACAGCGGGTTTATTAACTGATATGGATTTCTATCGAATTTTTTAAACTTTATTAAAATACAAAGTTGTATCTGCCCAACTTCAGTGGGCTGCTAGTCACACAGCATACTTATTTTAGTCTAATCAAACAATATTTTTTATCTTACAATAAATAAGCATAGGTATGCAATAATAATTATAAACATTAGTGATATATAACACAAGAACATGACTTTTTTTTTGTTTCATCTCTTTGGTTCTTTTATCTTTTTTTTCCTTTTTCCCCTTTTTTTTTCTCTTTTTCATGACTTTTTCCCTCCTTTTCCATCCTTTCCCGTTTCTATCTTTTTTTCTTTTCCTTTCCTTCTTTTTCCCTTTTATATTTTGGTTTCAACCCAATGTGCCTTTTACAGAATAAGGGATAAAATAGTGATAGAGATATGAGAAGATTTATAACAAATACTTAAGTAACAAATAAAAATTTTTTAAAAATTCAACAAACTATGTTAAAGTTAATATACAATAAATATTAAAATATTAAAAATGCATACAAAAATAATAAATTAACAAATAACATATGCAACGATACATGTCATCCTTCCTCTGGATGACTCCGTTACTCAATAATTTCTATGCATGTGGTGGTGGATGATTCCCAGAGAGTCGAGTATTATATTTTCTGTTATCCTGGCCTCCTCCTAGGCATTGGACCATTCAGAGACTGTAAGTATTTGTTTATCGTATATAAACTTATTTGCTCTCGGGGTATCTTTAAAATGGCGTACCCCAATGCCCTTCCACCTGCAATTAGCCCATTCCTCGAACGCATTTTCACGTAGCGACTGTAGTAGATAATATAAATAAATAATATCAATAATTAAATTTTTTTTTAACTAAGCATTTTTTAAAATATTATATTAGTTTTAAAAAAACGATACCTTGACGTTTACGCATCTATAAAATTTATTCTTTGACATCTCAAATGTAAAATGCAAGTGAAATTTTTTTATTTTGTCCACAATTATTTTAATTCAGGAATTATTAATAATCTTCCCTGCCTTCGATAGTGAGGAAATGAAAGCATGGCTGACTGAGCTCCGTCACTGATGTCTTACATTCCCACTTTTTTATTTTGAAAATACAGATGAATAGTGATATAATTGTTTTATTTTTATCATGAGTAAAACTATTACTAATCAAACAAACAAAAATAACAAGAAAAATTGGTGGATGGAAGAAAATCATTGAGACCCTAAAAAAGTATTTCTCTACACAAACTCAATTCGCTCATAACTTTTCAACCTTTTAATTCAATTTAGAGGGTTAGTAATATGGAAGACCTTAAAACCGCAGGAAGCCGCATTGTGTTCCTAGCACAATACATCCTTCATGGACGCCGGGTTTGGCCTTTGCTAATTAGTATGCAATAAATGAATGAGATTAAAGTGAAGGATAATGTCCTAATTTTGTAATTTAATACAATTGTGATATCCAAATATCATTGAATTCTATAGAAATGATTGTCAATTATTTTTAAAAATTCAAAGCTCAATAGCAATCCTTAAAGGTTTCAAAAAAAAAATTAAAATTTGAAATTTTGATTATTAATATAAATTTTCTATTTTAATATAATTGTATTTATTTATTGCTATTTATAACTGTATAAAAACTACAACAAGCAAATTTGATCATAATGACATAATGATAATGATATGATACAGCATGTAGAGAAACTACCAAGTAGTAGAACTCTAAAAACATTTTAAAATATAAGGTCACAAGGCCATCTTCTTTTCAGGCGCCTCGGAGGATTGCCAGGAATGGAAGAGGAAGCAAGGTTAGAAACCAGTGGGTTTGGGTGGTTAGGGAGTTTATAATGGAAGGAATGATATCGGCTTCGGGCTAGATCGGTTACATAAGGAACATTTAGGTCTTTATGGATAGTTATATTAGTAACAAAATAAGGAGAATTTTAAAAGGAAAAATAAGGATTTTGGACTGTAAAGATTGGATTCGGGAGGAATTTGATGGTTTAGTGGAGCCCCAAAGCTCTACTCCGTATGTCCAGATGGGCCTTATTATTTTCATGTAGATCAGTCTTTTAATGAGTTGGAAGTTTAGACCATTTGTCTAGTAAGTGCTGTAATAGTCGGAATCTTCGTGCAGTTTTCATTCTTGTGTGAGAATTCCAGGTTTGTCGTTTGTCAAGGTGTAGTCCAAGATAACGAATCTGTTCTACAGGGGTAAGAGCCACATTATGGCATTGGGGCAGTCGGCAGATTTACGACGAAGAGTAAATGTGATTTGATGGGATTTGTTGGGATTTATTTTAATCCTCCAATTACGACCAATTTTGATTATTAATATAAATTTTCTATTTTAATATAATAAAATAAGTTAACTCCCTTGTCAATTTTTAATGTTAGTTTTAAGAACCACCCAATTGTTGGTTCCTCTGGGATGTGTTTTTCCCTTCAGTAGCGAATGTAAAATTCCATATCTAAGCCCTATAGGGATTAATGATCAAGTGTCGCACATCAGAGCCAGATTGAAATGAAGGAGGTTCTTCCACCCAGTATCGTTTTTAATATAAGTCTAGATTTCTTGACGCTCCAAAAGTCAGGAAAGATAATAGTTGGTTTTTGAACTGTATGCTATTAAGGAAATTCATATCTTGGTTGTCTCTGCTACTAATAGTACCTTAAAATGTTTATTCCTGAGTGTCCAATTTACTTATACATGTATCAAATGCAATTTATATCAAAATAACATGAGTCAAGGAGGTCAGAAAGATCAAAACTACTATTGGAAGATGGAGCGACCCAGGATGTCAGGATAATACCAGGCATGGGAACTGGATAGCTCCTGCACTCAACTGAGTCGACTGGTGGAGTCTGATTGAGGAGGTAAAGAATAACTAGTGGTCTGTACTGCATATAAAGAAGAAGAAGAATGTACATAGTGTGGAATATTATAACATTCACTAATAAAATAGTTTATTTAAAAATAAAAAACATTAAAAGGAAATATTACCTGCAAAGTTCCTATTCCCACCACTGGCAAGCACATCCCCCTCGTCACAATCTTGGCATCCTTTGTAAGTGCCACTTCCGGGGGAGGATCTTGGTCGCATCCGCCACATCCAAATAGATTAGACAGAAAACCTCTCTTCGAAACTGTATGTATCGGCGTAGTTGGGTGGAGGAATTTAGTAATTTTCATATCTATGATAGTATGTGCATTTTGGCCGAAATAGTGAATGAGAACATATGGATTAACTTTAAAATAAAATAACCTACCCTAGGTTATTTATTATTTTAAGTTTATATAACCTCATTATGACTGGTAATATGAATATAACATATTATATGTCGTATTTATTATTCCGTTAGTCTATGATAATAAGTATAAATAAAATTACTTCTTATCTGTTTCAGATTATGGCATTTTACTATAATGTACCTGAATCTGCCACTATTTATAGCTGGTTTATTATACGTTCTTGTGCATTATCATAGCTCAATTAAAAAAAAAATTTCTTCGTTACTAATAATAATATTTTACATATCTATTTGATATGAGATAGACCTCTATCAGGCAAGTATTTTCTCAAAATTCTCTAGTTCTTCACCTTCGGGATTTTCCACCTCCTCCCATCAATGCTTAAACGGCAATCATTAATAAATCAAAAATCCGGAAATAATGGTTCTAGAGAATTAAACTTGTTTTAGGATTGCTCCTAATAAATGTTTTTAAAAGTTTCATATCTAAGTGTTTTTAATTAAACATACAAAGCTATAAAATCACCAACTTGTATGAAATTTGTATTTACTGTTTTAAATCGTAGCAATACATAAAAACGTCATGACTTGTAGAGCATTTTAAGTATTATAATGGTTTTGATTGGTTTATATGTGAAATGAAAAATATAATTTGATTTTAGACCCCATAAATAAGTATTCCTTGTGGGGATATTTTCTACTGAATACTTCCGTTATCCACCACATATTCGCCCGCCGAGCTACAGCCTATATAATAAAATACGTAATTTTTTTAATTATGACATTTTTTTTTTTAATTTTGAAACATCAGCAGGCGGTTCTGTCAAATTGTGAGGAGCAGAATGGTGTAACCTGTAGCCCTGGTATCACATAAGAAAAAAAATCAGGCCAATAGTCTCAGATAATTTTTTTTCTACTCGATTTTTGAGATCTAAATATGTTTAAGGTAAAATCTCAAATTTTGAATGGAGAACAGGATAATTTTGAGGTGACATAGACGGCCTTAACTTTCATTTTCGGGGACAAAATTAAAAGCGTTCCAGGTACTTCTTTTGTGACCAGTAGCGGATGAAGACGGGGACACAGTGTAACAAACAAAGTAGCGGTGATAATATTGAGTTATTTTCCAATAAACATTTTTATCAATTTGTTTCAACTCAAAACAAGGTAACAATGATATAACTATGTATTTTATACATTTATACTGATAATTTATGTAATAAATCAATAGGAATGATTCACTAATTGATAACATAAGTATAATATGTCAAATGTAAATAATAATATGATATTGTAATAGAATAACATTTTACAATTCTATAAACTATACAACTTCTCAAGTCAGAGCCTAAATCGCTCCTGAATTCCTTTTCAGAATTTAAGATTATATTAAAATGAATTGCTGCCCTCTATCAAATATTCACAAATATCACAAAGTAAACCATAAGACAGGTGTCAAAAGAAAGATTGTCACATCTTTATTAGCGTAGTACACAAAGTTTTCGGGCATTATTTTCGGGGATATGCCGAATATCGTTAGCGTTACACTCCAATGCTTCTAACATTGGATCTATGGAAATCATGAGCGATGATCATAGATTAATGACTTATGCAATGAAGTCGGGATATAATACGAGTCGTAATTTTTTTAAATATATGTCTTATTTATTAATATTTTTAAGTTAACTGAATGTATTTTTTTTCGGCTAGCAACAATTCTACGTGTTATTGAAATATTGGAAATCAATTCAACAATAATTCCAATAGTAGAAGCGCTTAAGAAAAGCCATCCATCGGTATTATTGTCATTTCTTAGTATAATTACTTTAATTATTGGTAAGTATTATTACAATATGCCACAAACATGGGCAATGGGGGAGATATTGCTAATTGAACATATTCATACCAAAAATAAAAAGAGAAAAAATAAATAAAGTTGTCATTTCTAGAGCCAAAACCAGCGTTTGGTTTATCCTCTATGATACCTAATTTTTCTTTAAAATATTTTTAGATAAAAACTTTTATTACAGTAAACAACTTTTTACAATCTTTTCCTCCATCTTGCCATTTCATGTAACTAACATTCAAATGATCGTAATTTTTTCTTAGTGCGTTAAACTTCTCCACATTTTTTGGAAAAATTAAGTGAATGAAATCTAGCAGGCTTTTTAATACTACATCATCTCTTCAGAAGCACCGTAAAGGTAATGTTGGCACAGTATTTTCTAGAATATTGACTTAATTTTCATTTTTTTTTTCGTATTTTTAGATAATTCGAAGAAAATAACATTGATATTATTTTATAACTCGAAAAAAAAAATCTATTGAATCGACAAATGAATTAGCCCTCAATGCATTACTTAATGCAAACTTTATGCACAAAACGAAATGGGAAGGAACTAAGGAATATATTTTAATTTTGTTCCTTTGGTTTAATTGAAAAAAATATAATTAAAAATAGTATAAGAAACTTCTAATTAATAATCAACTATATATATTTTAACCAAAGGAACAATTATAATATTATTTCCTGTGGGATTGTTCAACAAAAACACAGCTGTATTTTGAACTAGGAAGGATTAAACTGATTATTAGTATGAAGCGGATTTTGAGGACACCTTATTTTCAATACAATAACTGCATTTGCTGATTAAAACAGAGATTTTATTTATTTGTTTTATACGCAATGTCCTAAAATTCTTTCTTAATATAACTATGTGGTTAAAAATTAATTATGTTTATTCAGGTTTTTGTCTATTTGCATAGGCTTGCTCGACCCGACCATAGAGGGTGAAAGGATTGGTTGTTCATGATTTTTTTTCTATTACTTATAAATACAACAGGTGCCTTTTTTTCTGTGTCCTTATTAGGATGATAAAATTCAATATCAAAATTTAATTTATTTAAACCATATGTTTTTATATCGACATTTAGGATCATGTGAGTGGGGCTCTCTATGTTCATAGGTGCACCACGTCTTCCCCTCAGAAAATGTCTTGATCCACCACTCTTTGAAACATCAATATTGTTTTAATAACTGTTGTTTAACATTATTTATTGTAATCTTGAAATATTAACTAGATATCAGGATTAAATACAAATCCTCTGAGAGGTTCTCCTATATATTTGAGAAGAAGGCAGCTTAAAAGTGTATTTGGAGTTACATTTAATGTCCATTTATCTGTTAAAATATTTTAGCTAGCACCAAAAAATTATGAAATAATTGATAAAATAGTTCTGTCAATAAATTCTTACAAACGTACACGGTGACGTACCCTCCCGCGATCCATTGAAAAACTCGTGGTCTACTTTATGGTCCACAAACCACCGATTGGGGAACTATTGGTCTAGTGGATAAACATGAGGGTTATTTCTTTTTTTATTTTACTCAGATAATCGCTGATAATTAAATGTCAGATCCGTTTTTGAAATATATCAGAATATTAAAATAGGGGAAGAGGGAACCACTAATCCCTGTCGCTACTATCTAAAATTTGTTCTGAGTCAATAGAAAATAATAAGTTTGAGATTTTTGTGAAAACAAATATTTTCTAAAATGCTATTTTTTATGGAATTTCCATTGACAGAAATAAATTTATAACTATATCTCCCTAAAATACGAACAAATATTGTATATGTTTCTTTACGAAATCAATCCAATATTTTATAACCTATCATAATCTATTTCAAGCACATTTTGCAATGTATTTTATTTATTTATTTATTTTATTTCATTCTCCTAAGGCAATCTAAGCAGAATGCATTCAATAATTATTTAACGATAAAACATGATTAAAGTTGGTCTCTTGTCTTCAGCGATCTATTAATTTATTTAATCGGGGACAATATTAATTAGGGATATTTCTTTCTAAAATTGCTGATGATCTCTTTATCAGTGAAAATATTACTATATCGGAATGCTATGTTTGTCATTTCACCTATCTGATAACTGACAATTACTAAAAAAAATTTTAAAACAAAATATACTCGTTTTTTACTTAATACTTAATACTCTATGGGCAGGTCTATTAATTTCATCAGTTGCCCTCAATACCTCCAGCAAATGAAAAATTAAAATTCTTATCTGATCGATTCAATAAACACTAGCTGATAATTTTTAATAAAGGGAAGTATTAAGTTCGTATGTTTTTAAACACATACATATCGCTAATTGAATAGGATTTTTAAATCTAAAATTAATTTTCTATAACACAAGAGAGTTCATGTGTCCTTTGCGCCTTTAACGTTAACGTGTAATACAGAACTGCTAAACCTGTAGTATCATTCACTGTTGCAGGCAGTATGACAAATTACATTGAGATGGAGAATGTATAAAATAGACTTGAAACATACATTTGTGATTAATTTGAAATTTCCAATGGTTACGCTAACTTAAAAATTCAACAATTTATCTCTGAGAACAATTCAACAAATATGATAAATACGACACAGGACACACAGCGCCCTGTCCGCCATTATGAAACTTTCCCTCAAGGCAGCGACGTAGTTCTGTTTGTAGTGCTTCTCCCTAAATGTCTGCTTAACGTATATAAATCTAGCCTTCAGTAGTTCAATATTTAGGTAGTCTTCTGCTTAGAACAAGTTTTAAGTGTTGTGTATTAATTTTCTAGTTAAATTTATTAGGATTTCAAGTAATCCTGGGATACGTTTTAGAAGTTCTTCTTCATAACATCGGTTATCTCTTGGTTCTCAAATACAATTATGAATAAAAAAACTGTTAAAACATATGCTACGAAGAGAACACCATTAAAAGCCAGTACTAGAAGTACTAACATTCTTAAAGGTAAGCTTATATTTCAATTACTGAAATAATTATGAAGTTATATGAGTGTATGGGTTAGTTTTGAGTATTTGTGAAAACAAAATGAAATTATTGATTGATATTGTGCCTAGAATCTACAGAATTAACTCCTTCAAAAACAAAAAATAATGAAGTTGAATCAAAAACAAAATCTGTGGGTCCTAAAAGGAGATCTCTTCGCCTTAAACAAGACCAAGCTAAAGAAAATAGGGAACATAAAAAGAAAGGTAAATATGTAAAGGTTATAAAGTGTTCTGATTATCTTACTATTTGTTTACAGTTTTTGTTTGATTTTTCTTTTAGATCAAGAAAACATAGATGTGAAAAAGAAAGGAAAGAAAGATGAAAAAGTGGTTGTGAAAGAAGTACCAGAAAAGAAGGACTCATTGACAACTATCAGTTGTAACACCTGTTTCAAAAGCTTTAAGTCACCAGCAGTATGTTAAATACTTATTGTAATAATTAAGATCAGTTCAGTTCTCTAACTGATGTTAAGTTGTATGTCACAAATCTTTCTATTTTTGTAGGGCTTGAAAATTCATTTGAAGAAGTGCACCGACAAGGCTACTGACTCTGAAATTAAAAATGAATCACAGAATGTTAGTAGTGCAGTAGTTACTGAGAATGGTATTCCTAATTCTGGACCAACAGACAACACAAATGCTGTTCCATCACCAGATAGTAAGTAAAGTTCATTCAGTATAATTACTACCTTTCATCATTTTATCTGCTTGGCAATTCCTTATTGTAGGACTTTAAATGGGTTTAGTTACATCATAAATATTCAACATGAACTGAGCCTTTCAGTTGACATAATGACTTACTCCAATTTCAACAGTTCTTGTAATATAATATTTCTTGTTGCAAAATGCTTTCCATTTTCTTTTATAGTAAGTATAGTTGAAGTATATTAATAACATTGGACTTAAATTTTCCATTCTGCTCTACTACTAATATTAAATTGTTAATAGAATCAATATTGTGAATAAAGACTGTTTTTATGGGTTTATCCTGTCGTCTGAAAGGCTCATGTATGTTAAACTAATTATTTAATAATTATGCTATGAAAACATTAATCAGACTGGTGAAACAGAAAAACTTAATGCTCATACGCCTGCACTGTCAAACTCATGCTAGAGTTCATGTGTTTCTCAACAATTTCCATTACCTTCTACAATTTTATATATTAATCAATATTTTTTCCTTAATCTTTGACTTTCCAATGTAATATAATAAATCTATATTACTGCTCTTATTTCTGGAAATGTGCTTTCAACCTGGAAAATATTTTTCCCTTGATATCTTTAAGCTAATTATCAAAGCTTCTACTCATCTGATTTTTATTACTGCTAACAATGAGACAAGGTTAATTATTTCTGATAAATAAAATTATCGGTACTTTAAGCTATTCTCTCAAATGAAAGGCTCTCATAATGGTATTGAATTGTTATCTCAGAAATAACTCCTTTGTTTATATTAAATCAATGGTCATTGAGGACTTTATGTACCAAAATTCTTAAGTGCTCGGTTCGGCTCTTAAATTGATTTATGTGACTCTTTTGATTTATTGTACTCTTATGTAAAAGCAATTTTTTAGCTAAAGCAAGAAATTTCCTTTTTAATAATAATTTTTTGTGAATACCTCTATGAAGTCCCATGTACAATCACATTTTATTAAAAACCATATACAACTGACCATTGTGGTCTTCTAGTACCAGCAGAAGAGATTAAGAGCAGCAATATTACAAAAACATCTGCTTTTTGACCCGAAAGGAAAGTGTCACAACTCTGTTTTGTTTACCAGTAATAGAGTCTTGGAAAACTATAGCAATAATATCTTATTTTATGAAAAATATTCACTTACAGCTTTGGTTTATATAACTTTTGATTTATTCTGAAAAAAATATTAATTCATAAATATCAATTTTTGCCATTGAAGCTATGTTTGTTTTATACAATAACATGAAATGTATCTAAGTAAAGTAAATCTGTTTTCAGATAGTGTCTTTGTTCGAGCTGAGTGCCATTGCTGTGGGGAAGATGCCGAGACTGCTCATAGTGTAAGTAGTTATAGTTTTGCTTTAATTTATCTTATCTCCTTTTAAAAATATGTAATCTTTTTCTGTTTATTTTTCATTAACAATAGAATGTATTTCCATCTACAGATCTTTATATTTGTATGTATGAATATTAATATTATGTATTCTTGACTCCTTACATCTGGTGAAATAAATGTATAACTCCTTGGAGGTACCTTTTGGAAATTAGGATGGAATGTTACACCACTAATCGGAAATATAGTTTGATATAAATATTAAAAAAATATTGGGGGCACTGTTTGCTGGTAGAAAGTCCTAAGATGCTGCTTTTGTGTTAGTCCTTATATTAACACTTCCTTACCACTGATTTAATTAATTATTTAATCAATTACCCTCTACCACCTACCTTCAATTTGTCGAAATTTGAAAATTTAAAAAATGGTTTGTAGTCAACAACTATTAAAATACTAACATAAACAACTTCTATATTTTTAGATAGAGCTTTGAACTGCTGCTGATAGAATTTTGTCTTCCTTTTTTTTTTTAGCAAAATTATCAATTTAAGGAAAAACATTTGTTTACAATACAGTATTTTATAAATATTTCTTCACCTCTTGATTACTTTTTCTCTATTTTAATTGTTAGAAATGTGATTACAAACACATAGGAAATGTACTCAGCAGGATAACGTATAAGTATGTTCTATAGTATAATGAAAAATAGGGTGCTAAAAATGTGTCCCTTGTTAATACTGGACAGTACAAATAGACATGAGTATAGGTAGTAACACGCAGGCTAAGTGAAAGCCCACAGGGCAGCTAATGCTATCTCAAAATATAGATACCCACAGCGCCCAATGGCAGTTGAAAATATTCTGAAACATTTTAGTAGATGGAGATGAAATAAATGAGTACAAGAAATTATGTTATATCAAGATACATATACATATATGCAACTTTTTATAACACATTAACCACTTCCAGATGCAAACATAATTTATCTACTGCGGGATATCTTGTCTAGAGTTAATTCTTCACTGCTTCCTCTCACCAGATATCTCATCAGGAACTGTGAAAGAGTCAATCATTGAATGCTTCTCTTTATAATCTAAAAAGTAAAGTCGAATGTCCAACCTTCCACACTATTTGCTTTTAAAATGCAAATTAGTGTTGTCAGTTCTGGACTATATAAAACGAACATTCTTGAATTGCTTCATTGTTGGTACTGTAAGCTGGGGCTTAGTACCAATCATCAGTTCAAGAAACATTAATTAAGAAACTCTCCATAGTAGTGAATTATAATAGTTTTCATACAGATGGATGGACTGTAAGTTAATTTGATGGAGATGGTCAGGGATGCAGTGAAGAAGTAAAAAAAATAGTAATTAATTAAGAAATTATAATTAGGCAGATAGTAAATAAATAGTCATTACTATTTTTTCTTCCTTCTTGACTAGAATCTTGACCATCTCCTTTAAAAATAATAGTTTTACATTATAAACTCACAATGACTAAAAGAAAAAATTAACAGTTTGCAAGTTCCACTAAAGAATGGTGATAAATCAAGGATAACAAGATACAAGGCACATATGATCTGTTTTCGATAAGCTTTAATAAAAATTAAAGTCATATATCAGACAGTAGCTAGAGAGATAAGGGCCAGTGTTTAATCTCACTTCCTTACTGTTTTCTATTACTAGTCGAAGTTCTGTTGTTGCCTAGCTTTTATCATGACCCAGTGCCCAATTGTTGTACTACAATCGCAAGAAACAACAAAAATGCATAAGTTTACACTCTGTTCCATGAAGCTCACATTCTGTTTTTTTAATTAACTTTTCTTTTTCTCCCTTCTTGAGAATTTTTATTTTTATCTATTTATTTTATTGTATTTTTTATTTATATGTGTTTTGTTTCCAATTTATCATTATTATTCACAATCCTTCAATGTTTATAGTGTGTAAATAGAGGTGTCTTTTGCACAAGACTATACCTCCCTCCCCCATAATCAATTGTCAAAACAAAAAAACAAAAAAAAAAAAAAGAAAGAAAGAAATCTGTTATATTAGCAATGTAAGGCCCACCAGGCTAATCTGGTGAAATAGTATTAAAAAAATTATTATCCAATATAAAATAATAATATTTTATTATTTTTTTTAGGTTGGTGATTTTGAATGTAACGACTGCAAAAAACTTTTCCGCCTCAAGGCATCTCTTGAGAGGCACTTAAGGGTTATCCATGGTGGTGAAAGTCATGAATGTCCTCAATGTGGGGCCAAATGTCCTGACAAGGGTACACTCGCGAGGCACATGTACACACATACAGGTATTTCATTGTCTGCAACTTTTTCAACTTGTGTAAATATAATGTACAATGTTACAAATATATTTTTGAAAATGTTTCAACTATTCTATAATTTTTTATTTACTTATAAATAACAGGACAAGATATCAAAATAAATAAGGATGAACAATTTTAATTTCTTAATTTAATGGGTTTTTCCCAATTAGTTTATCTTTAATACGAAAAAAAAAAAAGCACATGTGATTTATCCATATATAAAATAGTTGTAATAAAAGAGGTCGTTTACTGATTAAGGAAAAAAAATAGAGATAAGTCTAGTTTCTGTACTTTTAACAGTTCTTTGGAGAAATAGTTAATAATAGGCTGGTGGGAAGTTGAATAGAGATACATTGATTTCTCCCAGAATTAGAATTCCACCTTGGTGTTTATAACTACCATCTATTAATGTTATTTTTATTGACTTCTCATGGTATTCGGTTTCTTGATTGGGCCCTATATTTCCTATACTTTTGTCACAGATTTTAGTGAAACAACTTTTGGATAGTCCAGTTAAATGATAAAGTTTATTTGAAATAATATTTTTAAATTAAATCGTCAAAGAACCTAAATGAATTACTTAAAAAAAATAATCGATTATTTTACTGGAATGTATCTCATCAAATATTTTTTCTGGATTTATAATTTTGACAAGAAGTTAATATAACTTCATTTTAGAGACAGCCAAGTACTGTGTCAGTAAAGTTCCACCATATAAATGGGTTTTAATGTGACAATTCGTTCACTGCTACTAAATTTACTGTCAACTATCATGCTAGACTTAGTGTGACAATACTGTAGTGTCGGCAACTTATATACAGTTTTCACCATTTCAGTAGCGTGACAGTAGCTTCACTGCCACTCATGTAGTGTCGACTATCACGCTGGATCTAGTGTAACAATACTGTCCCAACAGTAAAAGGTGCCATGATGGTCTTCATTTTTTTTTTTTATCTCAAAAATCCTAAAATTTCTCATCAACTCTCCAACCCCATGCTATCAGTTCTTTATATTCTCTCTCTCTCTCTCTCTCTCTCTCTCTCTCTCTCTCTCTCTCTCTCTCTCTCTCTTTTTATATGAGTTGAGCTTTATTATTTTTATTTTGTTTTATAGGATTCAAGCCTTATTCTTGCCCTGTTTGTAAACAAGAATTTTCTAGAAAATATCATTTAGTGAGGCACAACATGCAAACTGGATGTGATGGAAAAGAGAAACCAGTATTCCCTTGTCAGGTATTTAAATTTCTACTTCTAAATTTCTATTTTAGTAACTTCTAATCTTTTTTTTATCCAAATAAAATGTTTTTATACATTTTTATTGGACTTTAGAGTTACTTTATGTTATTATGTTTTTATTTTATTATTATCATTTTTTTCTTTTTCTCTATCATTTTCATTTGTATGATAGTTTGTTTTCAGAAATTTTAACTTATATTTTTTTTTTCAGGTTTGTGGTCGTGAATTCAATCGTAAAGATAACTTACGTGAACATCTTAGAGCTCATGCTGGACAAACTAAAAGGAAAAAGCTTTTTTCATGTGATTCTTGTGGAATGGAGTTCTGTGGCACTAATTTGCTCCAGATGCATAAGAAAATTCATTCTGGTTAGTGCAATTTAAGAAAATTACATTGACCTACTTCTGTATTTAATTCATTGTTTTTATGTTTAAAATATTTTAGGTTATAAATAAAATTATTAAAGTTTTTATCAGTTATTATTTTATGGAAAGAATAATTAATTTATTATTGAACATAATACAAAAAGAAGAATAAAAATAATATTTTATTTTTACTGATGTTACATCACATGTCAAACAGATTCTTGTTGTCTGGTGTCAGATACCCATATTTGAGTTATTCTAATTATCTCTAAAAGGCATAATAATTTTTCAAAATTTGATTTATTTAATTTAACATACTTTTAAGTTGTAATGCAATCCAAAAACATCATCACTTGTTTTATCTTGTTAAATGATGTTCCTTGATCAACAGCTTATTTCTGAGTCAAATCCTCCTAAATTTTATGTGTGTGTAAAGAGTTTTTGTAGATATTTGATGTTAAAATTTGCAAGTACTAGTGGGATCTGACTTCCTTTTTTTTAAGAAATTTCCTTGACCTCACTGATGTGATTTTCCTTGACCTAATTTCTTTCAAATTTTTTTCCATCTTTGTTCAATGCTTGCTCCTAATGCCATTACTATCAGACTTGAATTGGACATACTGTACCCATAATTACAAATACAGAATACTACTTGCCAAAAGCATTAATGTATCCTACATACATTTTTATTCAGTACTCACTTATGATGAGTAATGATTAAACTTGTATTTGTACATACAAATACAAATACTGCCCAATATTTATGAGCAGTGAATACATTGGTATTTGTACTCATTAATTATGAGCTCTATTGGTATTTGTATTCATAATATCTGAATACAATTACATATACTTTCTTACAATGTAATTTATACATTTTTGTACTCAGAATTGAACAAAACTAGTTTAACTCAGGACTGTGCCTGTGGGGAGGTGCCCTTTGGGACAGAATCCTTCAACCTGGAGGAAGGCTTTAGCCTTTTCAGTCTGCAAGCTGTCTACCAAAGGTGAAGTATCGATCCCTACACATAATGGACATAACAGAAAACATGTAGTCCCTTTCACTTCTCCCACTAATGAGGCTGGCAGTACAGATAGGTTTCACTACTATCAGAGAAGATATTACAAAGGACAAAGTGGCAGGGTGGATCTGACTTTACTATTGTACATATATATAATACAGTAGTATCAATTCCTTTTTTAGCTCCCAGGAGTTATTGATTTTGACAAGTGAGGTGTCAAAAGAAAGGAAACTTTGTAAAGAAGTGATAAATCTTAATTTTGATTTTTAAATTCTTACTGAAACTTGATTAAAAGCTATTTTAAAAAATAAAAGGTTTCAAAACTCTGACAGAGGTAAGTCAGCAGATTGGGACGGTACAGATTGGGTTATAAAGATTTCAATATGATTTCCTACGGATTGTATATTGGGGGGCCCTGTGTTATCCTATGCGAGAGTTCTCGCAGCTTTGTTCTTATGCCTTATCATTGATGATTACCATAGTATTAATACTACATTCATTCGACGTTAAAACTATATCATGTAGATTTCTGTTTTTGTTTTTAAATACTATATTTATGTGTCTTAGGAAATAAATAATAATAATCCATTTTTCCTCTATCAGTGCTCTAAATTCAGTATTACTAGATCCAGACTGTAACTATTTCATTCTTATTTATTTGTGATTGTAATGATTTTCCATTATTTTTTGTTTATTTTATAGGAGAGAAACAATATTGTTGTGACTTCTGTCCTAAGAGGTTTTCATCAAGTGGTGCTATGAAGAAACATAGAAGAACTCACACTGGAGAACGACCTTTTGAATGTTCAACGGTTAGTATTCAAAAATTATTTTTTCTAATTTATTCTCATTTACTTTAAATGGAAAATAAAAGCTTTAAAAAACCACAAAACTTCATTTGAGGTTTAAAAAATGTTTGCTTATTTATAAGGATTCAAAATAATATGCCATAATTTTGCTCAATATTCATGACTTCAAACTTTTATTAACCTCCTCTCCCACATGACATTTCTTTTTACCTTTAATATTATATATTTCCATTGAGGATAATTCTAATCATTATATTTGTTTTTTGTGGGGAAAAAAAAGAAATTTAAATTTTAAACTGAAATTTACATTTTGTAAATAAATAACATTGTTTATATTTGTAATAATTAAAAACTATATAAACAATTCATTTAATTTAATTATTTGGTTCTTTTTCCTGTCTTACAGGGAATACATATAAGGTAAGATAGACAGTACGATTGTATGAACATAGGTTAGATTCACACAATTTCTAAATCATGTGTTTGTTTGTTTTTTTTAAAGAGTTGGCTTATTTTTTATATAATCACTGCTTTATTGGAAATAGAATCATCTCTTCTTTTTTTTACCAGCTTTATTCATAAATGTTTTGTAATATTATTGTTTATATAAAATTTCTTATTTGTGATTCACTTTTACTATGGGCTTGCTGAATGTTTTATATTTATTACATGTAGTTTCCTCATTTATAAGTAATTATTTATTTTCTTTTAAACAGTGTGGTAAAAGATTTGGTGCTAAAGAGACTTTAAATCGTCATGTCAGAATTCACACTGGATTTAAGCCTCATGAGTGTCAATATTGTGGTAAACGTTTCATACAATCTTCTCAATTAAGATCTCATCTATTTTACCATACTGGTCAATCAGGTAACTAGTCAAGTATTTTCCAGAAATGTTACTTATTGAAAATATTATTTTGTGATTCTTAGTATTATTTTTTTATTTATTATTATTTATTTTAATTTTTTTTTTTGGATTAGTTCTTTTACCTCCAGAGATTTTTGTTTGCGAACTTTGTGGAAAGTCATTTAACCGAAGAGCACGGCTAAACGAACACACTAAGTTTATTCACCTTGGTGCAAAACCATTTGAATGTGATCAATGTCCTAAAACTTTTATTAGAAAGGAAGACCTAAACCGTCATCTGATCATTCACTCTGGGATAAAAGGTTAGTTGAATATGATTCTTTTCTGATGGTTTTATTGTTCATGAATTTTATTTGAGGTTACCTTTTGTTGTTGTAATTAAACTTAACTTTAATTTAATATGTATTATGAAGTATTTAATATTCATTAATTTAAAAACTAATTAAAATTGCTTTAACAAGCCAAAGGAAGGAAACCTTGCTGTTGCTAATAAAATGTTAAACAAAGTAAAAAACAGATATTTTAACCTGAGAGTAATGTCCAAAGAGCTTAGGATGGCTGAAGATCCACTGTTATTCTCATTCTATTCCATTTTTTAGCCATGGGTATTAGGTCAAAGTGTAAGTAGCAAGTGCTGTGAGCAATCTGTGAACAAAAAATTAAACATGGCAAGAGCTGCATCTCTCTACGTCCCTACTCGTTTTCCTTGTTCAATGTTTATATTTAGTTTACCATTAACATAGTATACTTAACTTAAACTTACTATTCATTAATAAGCTATTATAGTTTCGATTTGATATTTGCATTAGATGATCACTTCTGAAACATAAAGTACTAACTAGATATATATAATTAAAATTTTCATTTAGAGATTAATCTATGAGGATATCAGGTTCCAAATGGATACCATGATTAAGTGGTGATCATAAAGAAATCTTATTATAAGTTTGTTTTTTAATGGTATATTATAGTACAAGCTTCGATAATTACTTCAAGTAAGAATCAAGAAATTTTTTATTCACAGCCTTCTTCTTATATGCTTATGTTAATAATCATTGTGTTATTTTTTTTGTTTCAGCCCATAAATGTCCAATTTGCACCAAGTCATTTGCAATGAAATCTTCTCTAAAAGTTCACCTTCTTACTCATACTAAGGTAAGATCGCAGAACCCTGCAATTGAAAAAATAAATCACTCTTATAACAATCTGTCAGCCTTCATAGCTAATTTCTTTATATTTATTTAAGAAAATTTTAAAGCCTACAAACTGATAACCTAAAACATATAATCACACAACCCTGAAAGGAATTGAACAATTCCTGGCTAAAAGCTCAAAAAGATCTCTAAAATATAAAAGCAATTCAATCTTATTGTAATGTCAATAACGTAAACTAAAAATCAGAAATGAGAATAGAACTGCTAGAGGATTCTGTTTTGGTTTAAAAATTGTTTAAAATAAATTAAAATTTTATTATAATTATTCCATTTATACATTTTTAAGTCAGGGAATTTTATAATTCTGTAACAGTCAGACTGTTATCAAACTCAATAGAGAGTTGAGGAATTTGCCAAAAATTTATTGCTATTTAAGTGGAACAATAAAATTAAATGTTACTCAATTAAATTAAAATAAGTTGGTACCCAAACATTTATTTTCTTGTTGTTTACAATATAGCCTCAGGGCTTGTTACATATTCAAATCTATTGACAAATATTTCTAAGTGTTCTAGGTTTTACATTAACAGTTGGTCTTTCTCATTCTCAAATCTCTGGATTATTTGATAAATCAATTAATTTTGTGTAATGCCGTTTGTTTTTTATTTATATCCCAAAATAAGATGTAAAAATATTAATTTCCACTTATCATAATCATAATTCCAAAAGACATAGTTATAAGCTATCAAGATTTTGTTTACTCAAAACACTTACACGTAAAATGGGCTAAAATAAAGATTTTTTTTTTTGTTTTTTGGAACTTCCAATTTGTACATAGCGAGTGGTTATAGAACAAAATTATTAGTTTTCCCAGTAGGCATTTTAATAACATTGTTTTATAACAATTACATATCATTTTATAGTATTGTTTTTTTAAAGATATTTGTATTTCAAAATGTTTATATTGGTTTTAAACACTTGAGCACATAATATTTCAAATTTTTTTTTATTTATTTCCTTACTTGAGGGGTATGGAGAGGTTGGGAAGAATTTTATTTAAGATAGGGAACAATCGATAATTGACCAAAAGGTGTTGGTAAACTCTAAATAAAAAGCACATATATAAAGCCTCTGTTATTATCTTGTTGAATACATCGATGTATTCATGTATGTATTAGGTATAAACCTTGAGCTTTCATAAGGTTGTAGAGCCTCATGCTTAATGTACTTTATGTTTTCTTGGCTTGTACACAATTCATTAGAATATTTAATTTAACATAGGACATAGTGGAAATTGATTTATTGTTTAAAATTTTCTTTGTATTTAAAATGTTAATAGTGTCTGTTTTAATTTTAATTCAACAAACAAATATTAATACAGTAAATTGTTAATTATCTGAAATGATACAAGGAGGGGTTGACATTGCCCATTCCTAAAAAGTAAGCTTGAAGATTATTTTCTCTAAAATTAGATTTCCTATAACTAATCTAATGGAACTCCAGTCCATTCTTGTCAGTTTTGATAATATAAAACATGTTAGTTGTTTGATGAAATCAGTTATTATAAGAAAATAATTCTATTTTTTTTTCATTCAAATGTGTTGGTTGTTTGCCTTTTATTTAGGAATTCAATTTCGGTTATCTGAACCACTCCCAATGAAATTAGTGAAAATTTAGATAATTGATGCTCTACTGCAGGGGTGGCCAACAAGTCAATCGCGAGCCCAATTTTTGTCAATGGGGTGGAATTCCGTGTACCTTGGGCTTTAAAGCGGATTGTAGAAAACTAAACTTTCTAGCAATAGTTGAATGCATTCTTGGAATTTACGCTGGTCGTTAATTCCCATAATTCTGACAGCCTGACACTCCTCAAACTGCACAATATATTTTGACTTACTTTTTACACTTGTCACCCCACACAATGCGTTTTATTTTTTTTATGGGACTATATCTCAAAAATTTAATAAGTGATTTAAAAAATAAGTTTATTAACTTATCTACCCATACTTCAATGGAATACACCTTATACTGAAACATAGTAAACATTTCACAACCCTACATCAGTGTAAGTCGATCGCGATGCACTTTTAACATAAAAAGTATATATTATATACTGAAAAGTTGGCCTCCCCTGCTCTACTGTAATTGAAATATGTAATTTAATTTAATAATATTAAAATATTATTTAGTCATTTTTTCATGACACATATAGTCAGATAATGTTAAAAAATTATCTTGGTGTCTTATACTATAAATATCTTTTTTCTTAAAGGAACCTCCCCGTTCATGTGATGAATGTGGTCGAGCATTTATCAGACAAGATTGTCTCCTTCGGCATATGAGAAACAAACACCGGGATATGCTTGAAGAAATCAGAACAGAAGCTGAAAAGAAAAAATTGCAGCAGCAACTACTACAAGTATGTCCTCTTGTAATGGAATCTCATATATTTTAATCTTTCAATAAATTACTTATCAATTTGCCAAATAGAAAGGTTATAGTCATACCACAACTAAAATTCTCATCATATTTTAATTGAATAATTGTTTTACTATTCTGTGATATAAATCTGCAGAAATGCTTTTTAAAAACATTCTTGTGTCATTTGGAATTCCAGGTTGCTGCAGAAGCCAGTTTAGTTGATGGTTTAGAAGAAAAAGGAGAATTGGATGAACGTGGTCTCACTGAAGCAGTCTCTGAATTACTTACCCTGCTTGTTGACGAAGCTACATTAGTTGGTTTAGGATGGCCTTCAGAAGGAGTGGAGTCACTTTTAGAGTCTGTGATAAAGCGTTGTGGCCATGATCCTTCACCCCGCACCACACCGTCGCATGAAAGACTGAGGCACAATGTTAAACTGCTATTTACTGTAGTCATTGATGATTCTGCTGTTAAAGCTCTCCTCAACAACCAAACAATTGATCAAGTCATTCTACACGTTCTTAGACTGGCTAAGTCATGAGGTTCCTTTCTTTAAAACGCTAAGAATCTTTTTTTTTTTCTTTTTTTCAAGAAAATGTTTCGACTGAGGGAATATCTTCTTATTTTGTTTTAAAGTTTATTGTGTAATTAAGTGTGATAATTATAATAAAAAGAAATTTGTACATATTTTCATTGAAGCAATAATCAATGAAGAGATTTTTTAAAAATATATATTTTGTTACTACTGTTACATATTTTTATATTTTATATTAGCAATTCAAGCAGCTACTATTTGATTATACACAAATTTTATAAATCATGTTGAACAGGCCTTATTCTAATACACTTGAGATGGAAAAATTATATACTTATATCTTAAGTAATTGTTTTAAACTATATTGATCCAATTGATAACTTATATGGCAGCATTTGTAATATTTAACTAGTGATGGTATTGTATATTTCTTTTATAAAAATATATGTATTACCTTGTCAAATTTGAAATTATTTTATTATATATTTATATATATTGATTTATATTGGGATATTATTTTTAAAAAGTGTATTTTCTAAGTTTTAGATAAATATTATAAGACCATAAAATTTAGTTGCTTGTATGAAAGGATGTAATTTATTTATATTAATTAAGATTTTTTGAACATATTTTAATGTATGTAGTCTTGTCTAAAATAAGTGATGACTGAAAAATAATTTTCATAATTGAAGTGTGTTCTCACTTTAAATGCAAAACAATTGTTTATTCTTTAAATAAAGATATAAAGTGAGTAATTATCATATTAAGAATAAATTAACTTTTACTATGTTATTTAGGGATTTTTTTTTTCAGATTCTGTAACAGTCCGCATTTACCCAAGCAGGTTCATTAGTGGCATATAGGGATGTATTAATAATTGTATATTTTACCTTAAGCAATAATTATGATATTATATATGTTTATAAATATAATAAAAGTTCAAAACACACTAATTTCTTCTTTTTTCTATTTATTTTAATTATCTACCAACCTTTCCTTTCGTCCAAACAGGACTAAAATTTTATTGAAAAACCAATATTAATAAGAAAGAAGTCTAGTTGAAGGAACGATCAGAAAAGTTATTAAATGTATATGATTATAATTGAGTAATATAATGGTGAAAACAACTGTATAAAATAAATAAAAGGGCAAAAGAATATGTAAACAAGAGAACAAACATTAAAAATTATACACAGTCTGAAGAGTAAAATAATTAAATAAAAGTAAAAAACTTGAAACATAAAAAAAAATTTAAATTAATAGGTGAATCTTACGATGGAGATAAAATAAATGGAATGTGATATAATCTTTTAAAAAAAATTATATTAAGTATAAGCAAAAATTAAGAAATAAAACAATGGAATAAGACTGGAGAAAGACAATAAATAAATTTAAAGTAAAAATTAAAAAAATATAAGGAAATAGATATCAAATAAAGAAGAGGGTAGGGTAGGAACAGTGATAATTTTTTAGTTAATTATGTTTAATGAGGTTTAAAATATATCTGTAGGCTAGGTCCTACAGTCAACTAAATATAGTCCTTATCAATTATATGATTAACAGGTTTTTCTTCAAGATTTATATGAATAGGCTCAGCTATGAGGCATTGGGGATTATGGGAAAGACAGAAACTTAGTCAAAGTTAAAGGAATGGTTGAAAGTCAAAACATGTTCAAATTGTTTGAAGGCAAATGAGTTACAGGAGCTTTATTCCACTCACTCACCCCATCCCCCTTCCTGCAAGGTGGCAGGGTAGGAAGGACCCCAGAAACTCTATCAATGTTACCCCTCCTTAAATCCTTCACTTGTCCCTCCTCAGCCTTTGTTTTCTTTCTTATCATTATTTTTATTTATTTATCTGTTTATAACTAATGATCTCACAGAGACCACTAGCAGATATTATATTAAGAGTTTCCACATAACAAGCTTCTCAATACATTGATAAGTATTTAACTAAGACCTTCAAGTATCCATGGTATAAAAAGGTATCTCACTGTGAGGTAACTCACTTTGAAGTATGTTCTTCACATAATGCATTTATTAATTTCTATTATTAAGTATATTCTCTGTTTTTAGAGGGATCAGAAAAAAAAGTTTCAGTACTTGATGGATGATTTGTGTTGGGAAATATGGGCTATAAGGTGGTTGAGGTTGTTGGTTTGCCAATGTGGAAGAAATTATAATTAGTAGTAGAATCAGGATTCCGATATAATACATAGACACATATAGATTGAGGTTTTAAGCAATATTCATATTTTTAGGATAGGGTTATTTGTATTTAGGAAGTTTACAAGAATACCAATCAGTGGATTTTCTGATCTGCCATGAGAGACTCCCTTGCTCCAAACCTACTTATTCTTGTAAACTTTTTTTTCTGTAATTTTTGTACCCTTCTTGACCGCCATCAGGACCATCTTTCTACAATAAAATAACAGGCCAAAAAACAAAACAAAATCGAATTCAATCAACAAATTCTTCTTGAATTTAAGTTTGCTTTGGAACTGCCTGTTGTGGAACCACAGTAAAGAAATAAGCTCTTGCATATGGTAATATCTTTGTAACACGTCTATTTCAACCAAAAAGCACTATTCTTTTTTTTTTGTCAGATGTGCCACTATTCAAGAAAATCTGGGAAATACTGTCTGAGCTACCATAGATATTAAATTTTATTGTGAACAATCAAATGCATCGGTTTTTTTATCCAATTGATGTTAATGGTTAAATTAATTTTTATGTTTGAAAAATTGCTGTTTTATTTTGTTTCCAGTTATATTGTTAAATGAAATTATGAATAATATTATTCCCAAGGTTGCTACCTGCTCCGTATTTCCAAGGACATATCCCGTATTTTAACTTGTTCGAAGTCCAGCGTCCTACAATGGGAAACTATTTGTTCAGTATTTCAATGATTCTTTAAGCTTAAATCTGAAAGATTATTTTTATAACACTGGTCCTGGAAATGGCTTGAAAGAATTTTGATAGAGAAAATTGTAACTCACATGACATATGTATGAAAAGTATGAATATTGGCAAACTAAATATATCTATGAAAAGAAGGTAAGAGCAAATTGACTGACCTACTAAAAGATAAATAAATTGATCCTGAAAAAGGACTGTAGTCTATAAAATAAAAACCTGTCATGTTGTTACGAATTATTGACAAGAATGGGAAAAATTCATCATAAGTCATAGAGGCTCCAAACTCTCGGGAATATCGTTACTATGCCGTGACTCACTAGTGAAGTTCAAACCCAAAGGGTATTTCTGCCAAGCTCAAATTTTAATCTGATTTGAGATGAATTATATTTTTAATAAAGGGTTAAGAGAAACTGAAAGAAATTTTTCTGAAAAAATTTACTTCCGGATTATGACTATACAGTGCAAGTGGGTGAGTGTTTATCCATGTTCGTGTGATTCATTCGATGGAGCGACAGTCGTGTAGCAGCGAAAATAGGACATTTTAAAACTTTTTTTAATTTTTTAAATTATCTTGTCACAAATTTGAGCGCTTTAATTTGAAATAATATGTTTTATTTTTGCAAATCAACATTCGTCCGAAAATAAATCTCTAGTGGAGGCCGAGCTTTTACAAGGATACTTGGTTTTACCCTTTAAAGGGGTGATAAGTATATTTTAATTTCCAACCCTATCTTATTTTTCCACCTTTGCAAATAATCTTATACACACAAATATGCTTTAGACCTTTTTTGAGGGATTATCTGAACATGTTGCTCAGTAATATAGTTTTATTGAAAATTTGTCCATATTAGCTAAAAATTAATTTAAAATAAAGTATGACATTTTTCTAGGCATTAGAAACGGTGATTAAAATGTATGGGTTTTTTAAATTGTTTTAAAACTTAGTCGATCGAAACGATTCAGTCAAAGTTTAGGCAATGTTATGTTTTGACAACACTTAATCTTGTTAGTACCTCAGTGGAAGTTGTTAAAGCCTTTAGTTCTGTCAGGTTATAAATAAAGATTGCGGGAGTGTAAACTAATTTAAATATTTGTTTACACATCCCTCAGGATGTCATACGAAAAGGTTGGTTTGGTTAAATGGAAACTATAACTGTTTCTGTTTATCATAAAATCTTTTCCTTAACTCTTAATTATTAGTCAATAAATTATTGATGTAATTTTAGGAACTTTTCAAACTAGAGCAACCCCATGGAGATGGTGAAATATATTTTGCCTGGCAGAAAGGCAGTGGACTGTATTTAGCCACAGTTGGAAATGATGTATCCATTTGTGTTTATAATCGACAAGGGAAACTCCATGAACGAATTAAATTACCTGGGTAGGACTCTTCTGAATTCCATTGTTAGCTTATTTATTACTGAGCTAGTGGCTGTGAGATGGTTTATCAGCTCTTGTCTATTAGATCTATAAATCTAAATGTTATTGTCACACTGGTATATTAACTCACCAAACATTAAATTATGCTAGTTACATCATTTTAAGTAAAAATTACAACAGTCCAAATTTTAAGGAATTTTACCAATAATAAAACTATTGAAGAAAGTTATATACTTAACCGAATCATGTTAAAGCAAAATATACCATACATGACCCAAGTGTTCTCATTTTCATCAATTATACTTATATTTAAACCTGTATTCCTTTTGTTTTTCTTGAATTATTTTGTAACAATTATTAGAGGCAATCTTTTTAATACATCTTTGAGCTAAAGTTGTGTACGATTTCTTAGACTACTTCATGTACTTACTTTGCATAATGTCTATTATAATTGTTTATATTTTGAAATCCAATAGGTAGCACCAATGGTTATCCAGAACAAATGTGATCATCAAGATGGTCCTTTTGGAACTTGACAAAGAATCCAAAGTTGCTGTGTTAGTGTTTAAATTTTGAGAATTCCAAAATTATAAATGATAACAAAATTAATAACACCATTTCACTCAAAAATAATTCTAGCAGTTAAAGGTATATTCAAAAAAATTAATAAGAAATGTATGATTCGGTTATGAAATATACAATCTACCATGGTAAATTTATATTGTGATAGATGGAAGAAGTGCAATAGTAAAGCACATCAACTCTAATAAACAAAGAACATCTCTTAATCCAGCTGCTTCAACATCTAAAGTCACTATAATTTTCAAAACTTGTTGTTTTGAATCTAACACACACAAAAAAAAAAAAAATATCAATTATTAAGGGTACTTTCAGTTAACCTACAGTCGTTAATAATCACAGGTTTACAAGTGTTGATTGCACTATCAATTTACCAAAAAAAATCAGCATTCTCATTTTTGTGGTCAGCATGTCAGAAATAATTAGCTTTAACTATTCCTAATATTTTGTTTGTTTATTTTTATTAAAATTCTTACTTATAATTATTGTTCTTCTCTTAAAGTAAGTGATCACAAAGTAGTTACTAAAATATTTTTTGAAACCTATATGTAGGTGTTATTATGATAATATAATGTATTATATATAATATGTGTTAGTTGTCATTTTATGATAAAAAAAAAAAAAGAGTTCCTTAGTATCAACTATATCTTTTTATGCTGTCAGATTTTCTTCTTAAAAGAATTAGATATTCACATCTCCGCATATTCACAAATATCTTATTTATTTCACTGAAGTCTCCTGCTGACTATTTTGTTTTATTTATATTTCTTTCTAGACCTAACTGATAACAGCATCCATTAGCCTTGTATTAAAATTATTGCTTTTCATATTTTTATAAAAATCATAATTTAAAACGTCATAGTTACAAAATTATTTAATTAATGTTTATTATATGGTCTTATTATTTACTGATTGATTTATAATTTTTTTTAGACAGTCTAATTATTTATAGACTCATATTATAATTTTATTTTTTAGACAATGCACAGGTTTTGGATGGGACAGTGATGGTGATTTACTTGGAATGATCAGCGATGGATCCTTCATGATTATGCTATGGGACGCAAACACTGCAAAACGATATACTATTGAAACAGGTTTAAGAGATACTCTTACAGTAATTGCATGGTCGAAAACTGAACCTGTTGTTGCTGTTGGGAGTGCTAGAGGAAATCTTTGCATATATAACCATAGAACTTCAAAGTAAGTTTTATCTGAGCATTTTATGATATCTGAAAACTATATATTTACTAATTTATAATTACTTCTACATTGTTCTAGTCTTTTGTTAAAGGTAGATTTTCATCATACCTGATTGAATTGAATTTTTTTTAAATTCCTCCCTTAAATTGTCTTTTTTTGCTATTTTAATGTTTTCATTCCCCTATTAACTATGTGTTACTACATTTCGTGTGATAGGATTAACAGTGACTGTTATGGGTATCTTAATTATAAACCCAGTACCATGCTTATAAAAAATTTAAATTCCTTCTACTGTTAATTTTTTCTTGAATACCTAATATATTCAAGTGCCGTTTGTAGGTGAGGGAGTTGGAGCATCAACTTTAACTCCCTTTTGACTGTAGCAGCACTGTTGTTTCATAAATTGTTATTCCCCAACTATAATTTCTTTGGAAGAACAATGCCTCAATATAAAAATTTTGTTTTTCCTTGTTTTTGTTTTTAGGGGGATGTTCAATTCACCTATATTTGTTTAAGAAAAAACTTGTTAATAAAATAATATTATGACCATATTATATTAAAAAATGTTTGTTATTTTATTATTAGGCGAATCCCAGTTTTAGGGAAACATTCTCGAAGAATTGTGACAGCATCTTGGGGAGTAACTGGACTTCTGGCACTTGGCTCCGAGGATAAGACAATTACCATTAGTAATAACCAAGGTGATACCCTTCGAACTGTTCATCTCAGATTTGAACCTTCAGCTCTTCAGTTTGCTTCATTAAAAAATGATGATCGGTTATCACCAGATACCACAGTATGTTTTTTTATTTTATAAAACTATTAATGTTATGGGTTAATTTTCCTTGTTTGTATGAATTATATAACCTCTATTAGTTAATACACTGTATAGTAAACACTTTATTCATTCTTATTCTTTTATCATTCTCATGTTGATTACAGATAAGTGTTATTGTTGGAAGGAAGATTCTTTTCATATATAACCTCGATGATCCAGATAATCCAGTTGAATTGGCATTTCAAGGCAATTATGGAAACATTGTATCATATGAATGGTACTTTAATTTTTTAAGTACATTTTATTTTTCTATTATCTGCTTACTGTATGATGAGTCATTAGTAAAATTTCTGTAAATTATAATTTATTTAGAATCTTCCATCAACGGTTTGGTATAGAATGGTATCCACTCAGTTCTTAAAAAATAATAGTTGATGGTAGGTTATGAAAAGAAATTTTGGTTGGCAAGGAATTATACAAGACTGGCTGTCTCTAGTGCCATCTACTTCTAAAAATAAATATTTTATGGTATTTCTTATAAGCTTTAGAAAAGTATAAATTATTTCAACATGTTTTTATTTAATGGCTGTGCATTGGTAGAAACTTAATTTAATGTTTTATCACATACATTCAATAAATGGAAAAATGGCTATAATGGCCACCACCATTTCTCCTTGCAGATAGAATAAGAACAATTAACAGTAACATTTAGCTACCTTAGAATCTCACTGGTGAGTGAAACAAACAAAATTTGTGTTTTAGATAACAAGAAAACAATAAGAATAACTTCCGTGAATGCCTCCTATATAATTGTTGTTCAAGGTTAGTCAATTTAATGAAACTGTTGATGGTTGATCCTCAAAATAAGTTGAAATTCTGGTACTCCTTGTTTTTTAGGTTGTTTGGTTTTTTGCGTGAATCGACTATTAAAAATAAACATAATCAGTTCAAATACTTGATATTTGTCTTAGTGCATCTCTTAAAAACTTTTCTTCTTTTCCTTATGAGCTACTAATTAATTTAATATGGCTTATTTTTAAATATATTATTCATGAAAACAGTTTACTCTAGAAAACAACAAAGCGAGATATTTATTTAATTTAAAAAAAAAAAAATTATGTTTTCTTGCATTCATTTTCTGCTGCCATAGTTATAAGAAATTGAAGAGGAAAAAAAGAAGCAACTTTTGTTTGTTGCTCTATGGAACATAAAAACATAAATGAAAAAATGTTCTCTGTACTTCTTCTTTATAAATATTTATATTTAGTGTCTTCAGAATTGATTATATTCGTATGACTAAGTTTATTTTGTAGGTATGCTGATGGTAATATTGTGGTAGGATTTAGTGCTGGTTATTTTATATCAATATCTACAAAGCCAAGAGAGATTGGCCAAGAATTATATCAAACAAAGAATCATCATGGAAAACTAACATTTTTGTGTATTTCTTCTCCTCTTTCGAAAATGGCTACTTGTGGTGATAACTCGTAAGTATCGTATTTCATTGAAGAATGACTCACTTAAAATATGGAACACTGATTTGAGTTGATTTATTAATCATTTCTCAATTTTAAATCTCTTATTATATAACAATAAGAATATATTCTATTATATATAATAATACAATCTAAGACATATTTTTAATTGAAATACAGTTATTACTATGGTCTAACACTGTCCTAACACTTGGTTGTCTGTCTTATTTGACTATACGAACTTAAGAAAGGATATTTCTGTTCTTTAAAAGAAAAATGTTTATGAATTATATTTTAAAAGGTTAGTGATTAGTGTAGAATGTGGTTCTTCATTATAACAGTGGTGCGAAGATTATGAAAATAGCCAGATGAACATCTGTCAATCATTCCTATTGGTAAAAATGACTTTAAAAAGATCATGTTATATATGTAGTAGGATCAAGAATTGGTTGGTGCGCTCAATATATTCAACATTTATAACTTCATTAAATGACGATAATCAGTGTGAAAAAATTTGAATTTTTATAATTGTAAACTAAGTATAGCAGCAACAAAACCAGTATTTACATAACTATGAACTAGTCAGAGAGTAAAGCATCTTGGACAGATATAGTTAAATTATTTTTAGCAGAAATATTAATCTTAAATTGATTAAAGTTTTGAACAAAATACTTTCATTTCTTTTCTTTTCATTAGTGTCAAGATCCATGAATTGACGTCCCTAAGTGAGACAACTGCAGTCATAACAATGGCTGGAGAAGAAATAGAAAGGATTGCATGGAGTGAAGATGGGCAGTTGTTATGTTTAGCCACTGCCAGTGGATCTATAGCTGTGTTTGTGTCTAGAATGCCACACTTAGCAGCTTCCCATGGAGACCTGACAGCTACGCTTACTTCTCTTTCACAAGTCACTATTTCACTTGTCCAGGTAAATTAACAAATTTGAGCTTAAGTCAATAAAGAAATTATTAAATTTGAAAAATAACTCAATGTTAAATTAAAACTATAATGTTAGAAGAAAATAGTTTACCATATGAAGTAGATTGTAGGAAGATAGTCTGGGTGGCAGTCAATAAGTGTACCAAAATAATTGAAAACTATTTATTGTTAACCAATGTTTCGCCCCACTTTGCAGGGCTTCATCAGGGCTAAATGAAAACAAGATACAAACATTGTAAGAATTGACAGAATATTAAAATAAACATACCGAGAAAATAAAAATGTTTTGTTTTTAAAATACATAAGAATCCTCTTAGTAGAGAAAAATGAAAGTATATCAAATGTTTAAAAAGGAATTTACTGCATATAATATTTAAACCAGTCTTTACCGACTGACAGTGGAGATAAAGGAATAATTCGAAACTTCAGTAGCCAGGAGGCAGTAGCAAAACTTCAGGATATCATGAGCCAAACAGTCCCTGAGAATAGAAATACTATATTCAAAAAATAGTGCCACCCAACTGCATTGGGGGTTGCTATTCACACAGTATACTAAATCTAGATGGACGGTTGTATATTACTCTTATATTATATAGTATAATAATAATAGTAAAATGGAATGAGATAGACTTTGATGGTCAAGCTTCTCTGACAATTCATTACATGATTTGGAGAATATTATCGAAATATCGGATTAGAAAAAATGGATGTAAAAGAAAGATTATGGCCAAGGCTGAGGTGGTTTGATCCTGTGTAGAGCATGAAACTAAAAACATGAGTGATAAAACACCATCTATAAACAGCAATGGAAGAATGTGCTTAAGGATACCTTGTTTTTCAAATAAGGCAGATTAGCATTTGTCTATGAGTTTTGTGCCTTATTATGAATAATTCAAATTGATGTAGTTATTAAACACCTTAAAATAGTTTTCTTACTTGATTTTGATTTGTTAGTTAATTTTTTCTTTTATAATTGCAGAATATATTTAAATTCTGATGATAAGAAACACCACATTTTAAGAATTCAAAGTAGATATTTCATTTTGGCAAGCCCATTATTGCTTAGTTCTATGTCTTAAATAGTTTAACATCATAAATCTATGAATTATACTTAAGAAACTCCTTTTTTTTTGTTGAATGCTATTAAATATTAATTGTTGAAACAGGACAGTGGTAAAAAACTTGAAACTACTTTAAAAACAGAAGTGGAGCCAAGTGTTATTGGTGTCGGACCTTATCATGTCATTGTAGGTAAGATATTTATCTTTGTATAGCATAATGGTTACTGATCTCTGTTTCTTATTTTATTTAAGTTAAATTATAGGATCTTTAACTCTAACACACATATTTATCAGTTCTTAAAAGAAATTTTGGCCGGTGCTATTTCTAGTGTTTTATGTTACGGGTTATTGAAAAAGGAACGTATATTATTCAGGTTGTTATTTTCTAACTTGGTTGTGTTCCAGTTCAACTTTGTCAAGTGAATGTGCTGTTTGAGAGAGTTGAACAATCATATTAAAAAAAACAAAATCTCTCTTTTTGATTTGTGGGTCATAATACTGTGCTTGTATATAATTTTGTTTATTTAGGAAAGCTTATCATTATAGAAAATAAAATATTGTCTCATTAATATAGGAAACAATCTTTTCCTGGTTACAATTTTATTATAGACAGAAAACAGGAAATTTATTTCTGAAATTTTACAAGATATTTTCTGTAATTGGTTTGTTATTTACTTAACTACTGTGGCTCTTGGAATTTTTTAAAAAAGCATAATCATCTTTGAATACTAAAATCTTTTTTTAAAGAAATTCTACTAATTGATTCTCTTCCACTTGCTCCAATTTGACAATTGTCATTTACTGATGTGTCACATGCAATATAATTGCTGCTTGTTTTCTGATTGTTGAAGTAATTAAACTATTGTGGAGCGAAATCAACGTCAGTTAATATGTTGAGGAAAATTGGAGTAATCTGTTTTTCATTCTTATTGAAATGAACTTCTCAGTAAGGAGAATGCCTTTATTGATATCTTGACTTTAAAATCAATATTTTTTACAGAGTTCTGTTTTTGTGGTTAGTTTAGTTTATTTCATGTTTCTTTGTTTTTGTTTTCTTTCTTTTTTTTATTATATTAAATAACAAGTGTTTATTAAAGTTTAGGTAATTTTACTTTTTATTTGTGAAAAGGTATGAACAACCGTACTTGGGTTTATGACCTGGCTGCTGGTGGTCTTCTCAAGACATCTCCTGTATTTTTATGTGACAAACAGTACCCAGCAAATGTTGTCTCACTTTCACTGAACTCGGAATATACTTCTGCTCTTGCTGCTGGGAGATTACATCTTCAATTTGTAAGTTTCATATCATTATTCATCGCCAAAATCTTTCTGGCTTCTCCTTACCAACTATTAGGAAGTTAAGCAGTTGAATTTATTTATTTATTGAATAGATACATTTTTTGCCCATAACTCATAAAAGTATACATTTTATGATAAACTATGTGTATACTTATAATCAGGTCAGTATTAGAAGGGTTTCTGCTTTGTACCCATATTTTTACTTTCCTTATCACCTAGGTAGGGAGATTATTGTAATAGGGTATAATCCATTTTAGAGACCTCTATTTATAGATGCACTTGAAAGGCAAATAAATTCTCTGCAAAACAAAAAAAAAATCTTTTAAATGGGACCAGTATTAGTGAAGTCACAGATTTTTTTATTTAGCACTCATGTTTTCAAAGTATTTTGCTCAGTGGTTTAATTTTTGCCTATTAATTTTTTGATTAATTCGAAATCGGTATATCTTCTTTAACATTTCAAATGCTCGTTAAAAGGTTAATTAAATTGTGAAATAATACAAACATTCACTTCATCATTCAGTCAGAATCTTATTTACAACTTGCTAATCTTTGCAGCATTTGTCTAATAAAGACACTATATCTCTATTTGGAGCAGAGAGTCTGAGTATATTGTTTTCTTTAAATCAATACTTTTCCTTTGCTATATACTTCCTCGTCCTCTGACTTCCTCCATATTTTCTATGAATATTACTTCCACTGGGTACCTTGCAAGTATATATTTATGGCAGTACATTACATAGCACCTTTTCTTTCTTTCTCTAATGTTATGGTCAATTTGAGATGCTGTTCGGCCCTATTACCTTAGAATCACCTCAGGCAGCAATTTTTTAGTTGTTATAGCTAATACTTCCAGTTCGTAGTCATTAAAAAAAAATCAGATAAATGGTAAATATACAATATACTTATATAAATTTGTTCACTATAAAACTAATAAACTGTGTATTAAAATAATTAGCTTATGAAAGTTATATATGTATTAAATTGGTAGCCTGTTAAGTCACAAATCATGTGAAAACTAAAAATCTATATCAGTTTTGTAATACATTTGATTTTCTTCAAGACTATTTTGGGTTATTAAATAATAGAGAATGTTCAAATTTATGTTATGCAGACAGAAAAAATTGATCGTACAGATGGAGAAAGGGATGAAGAAAAAGAATCTCGTACGTTTCCCGAACCTGGTGAAACATTCACAGTTACTTCTCATGCACTTACTACTGACTTTCTTATTTACTCTTCTGATGTAAGTATTATAAATTCACCTTTTCTTGGCATTTTTATTAAAAATAAAACTATTGAAAAAGTGTTAAATTGTTATTTTTCTGTTTTGTTTTTTAAGTTATCTAATATTTGAATGAAATTTAATTATTGTTTTATGGCAAATCTCTTTTTTTTAAGTTAATAACACATGCAGTTGGTAGATGTCGTGAGATTTTAAAATTTCCATATTCATTTTTTTAAACCTTTTCACTTTTGAATTGTTTTTAAGAATTTGTTTTTTAACTTTTAACAAGAATAATTACACACATATTTGTATTATTGGACTTTAAATTAGAATATTACCGAATAAGTATAAATACTGTATATCAATGGTGAACTGCCAATTCCTCCTATCTGACAATTTGTCTAATTCCTTATCTTCTTATCTATCCCATTTGTGCTAAATAAAATTAAAATGTGGTTCTTTCTAGTCATAATATGAAAACCTATTAGAATCAGTGTATTATTAAAATAATAGGTAAAAAATTATATCAGATGTTAAATAAACAATTTTTTGTACATTCTGTAAAATTACCTATTGGAGATATTGGTAGCTCGCTGCCACTATTATATTTATAATTTCTGTATTATATGTAAATATTTTTTTAGAAATAGAAATAATACTCTCTCAATGAATACTTAACTTAATTCTAAAAAAAAAAGTGAGAAAGAAATTATGAAAACAAAAAAAATAGAAAAGAGAAAGTTTTAAAAAAAAAAAAAAAAAATTGAAAAAGTACTGAGGAAATTGACCTTGAATAAATAAACTTACGTACTTAGAATGGGAAAGCCTTGGATTCTTCTTTACAAATTTATTAAAATGTTCCACATTTAAACTCATAGTACACAAAAACATGTATATGCATGGACCCCATTTCTAAACCTTACCAAATCCAAAAATATTTTATATTGAGAAAATTATACCATATTTGTCACTAATATTAAAAATAATGTTTGTATATTAATATTTCTGAAAATAAAACTGATTCATTTAAAATAATTTAATTTCATAAAGTCTCAACAATCTTTATTCATAAGTTCACAAGTCCAATATTTTGGCCAACCTGGCCATCATCAGGGGTAAATATAATTTTTACACATAAAATATAATTTTACAGCCTCACATCAGTAGTTTGTTGGCCATTCTACCCTGGTCTAATATGTTCTACTTAACAAAAATAAAAACTTGTGGCAGTCTTGTATAATCACATTATATGGAAATATAATGTGATTATACAAGACTTGAAATAACCAAAAAAAAAAACAAAATTTGCCACCTAGAAACTTAATTCTCAAAGAAAGGTATTGAGTACCCTCTGGAACTGGTTTCCTCAAATTTTCAAGTTTATACTAATTTCACTTTATTTTCCAGTTAGGGGACATTCGTGTTTTTGGTTTAGAAGATTGGACACAACTAACTGAATACAAGCATGATTCTGCTGTTAGATCATGTTACCCTGATACTACTGGGACAAGGATTGTTATCATTGATGCCAAAATGGATAGTTATATGTATACTCCAGTAAGTATATGGAAATATTTTATATAACAACTCCTTTAAATAATGATGTTATCAGAAACAATTTTCGAAGGAGTGGAGGTTGTATTGGGTGGTTATGCACTGGACTCCTAACTCCTGGTCCGGGTTTAAATTCAGCTATGGAAGAAAATTTATGTTCTTCATTGGGATTTGAAATAAAACCTAGTTCAACCTTCAGTTGAACATTAATACTTATTCACATCACCTCCTTTTATAACCATTTGTTCAAGAAACATAATATTTTCTAAATACTCATTTACACAGCTATCTTTATTTTTTTAATTTTCTGAATTTTAATTGACCTTTTTTTTCTTTTTAGCCTATATACTAAAAGGTTATAACTTGTTCTTAACTAGCATTATATAATATTTTGGTGCTTTTGTATTATATATTTATTGGAATATTTTCGCTTAAGCTGTTATATCTGGTAAGCTGGAAAATATCAACTATACAATTTCTATATTTTAAAAAATCAGTGCTTTATTCTAAAGTCATCTCATCCTAACCATCATTTTGTAAGATACCAACATTTTTTTTTTTTTAACTTAGCTTAGAATCTTTTTTAAGATAGCTTTAGAATGGTGCTATAAGGAGGACTTACTAGGTATCACATCTCATGTGATCCTGTGATAATTACTGGTTTAAAACATTAAATATTTGTTTTTTAAGTGTTGATTCTCCAATGGAAATTTATCCCCAATTAAGTTTTATATTATATGTTTCTCTCTCTTTACAATTACTAGTTGTATTGATGATACAATAAATTGCGAATTTCTATATTCATTATCGTGATATTGTTGACCTTTGATTAACTGTAGGAGTAAAAAAAAAAAGCCTGTATTATTAATCATGGAGATACTGTTGACTGTTAGTATAATTAAGTAATTCATTGGAGGAAAGGGGAAAGGAGGGAGGAGAGGTAAGGGTAAAACATGCTAGAAAAACAGAAAACATACGAGAAGTACAGGAAATTATATACTAGAAGATTATTGATTGACTATGTGTATAGATGAATGGAATATGGTCCGGGTGCGGTAAAAAAAAAACTCAAATAGTAGATAATTATACTATTTTATTGAGCCAACGTTTCGCCCCACGTTGCAGGGCTTCGTCAGGGCTAAAAAAGATACAAACACATAGTTACAAAAGGAAAAAAAAAAGAGAAAAAAACATAAGTGTAAAATAACAGGGGTATAAAATGTAAAA
>NW_027109687.1:565779-617923 GCF_000696795.3 Halyomorpha halys
AATAGCATAATTATCTACTATTTGTGTTTTTTTTTTTACCGCACCCGGACCATATTCCATTCATCAGGAAATTATATACTTTTATTTTGTTTTGCTTAACTCTAATAAAGACCTACAACTTATTGATCTCAGAAGTGTCAGTACACATTAAAAGAAAGATTTCATGTACTTTAAAATGTAATTTAAAAAATCTTTAGATATTCACAAATATGTTGATATCCATTCATATAAAATGTACTCTTTTAATGATTTTAAATTTTCAAAAGGTTCCAAGATTTTTTTTTTTAAAAAACATTTTTAATCAGACAGAGCCCTCAATCGCTCAATAGATCAAAGAAAAAAGTAGCTTTCAGTAAAAATGGATAAGAGACATTTTGGTTTACAACTAATATCATAAGTTACATTCTTTGACAAATTAGAAATAATTATTTTTCTAGATGGACAATTGTCTGAAGCCTATACCTGATTTTTCGGAATCTGCCATTGGTGTTCTATGGGATCAAACAGAGAAGGATAAAAATGTATTTATTGTTTATGATGCTCAGACAATTAGTACTTACATCTATATAAGGGATACATTAGATGGTATGTTAATAATTTATCATTATTTTTACTTTAAAAATTTAAACTTACACACACTTGCATTACAGTGTATTAGTATCAATCTCTTTAGCTATTACTTCATAAAATGATATTCTAAATTCATTATTACTGTTGGTGGAAGAAAACTATATTCTGTTTAACAATGCTATTCTTAGTTTAAGATTACCCAAATAAATGTAATATAGCTTCATTGAACACTTTTAAGTCCAGGTTTTGTTTGGAGGATTGGAACACAGATCTTTATTATATTCATATTGTGGACTAAAAGGAACGAGTTTTATAAAATAAAAACTGTTTAATATTTCTTCAGTTATACAAGCCCTCATTTTTTACTTGACAAGAGCCTTTAAGAATTGTTTGAGATATCCATATAATTCTTTTATTTCTCTTTGGTCAAAATTCAAACATCCTTTCAGCTATTGCTCATCTTGCTCTACTGAACATGGAAAGTAGGTACCAACTTCTTGTTGAATTTTTGACAACTGCTGTGTTACATATCTGTCTCATAAATAATGAGGCCTTCAGCTTAGTTGCTCATCCAAACTTGTTGTATGCACCATTAAAAATGCTTGATACCAATGATGTGCATTATGTAATTTTTATGAATAAAATTTCCCCACTAAATTAAATTTTATCCCTCAAATATTTTTTTTTTTCATTTAGATGCTATATAGTCAAGATGGCAATACAGAACAGGGTATTCTTGACTAAAATAAATCAATTTTCCTATGTGGAAAACTGTACCGCTGGTACAAACTAACTCTTTCAAATTTCTTGGGAAAGTGATAGAAGACCCTAGGCTGTATCATAGCATAAACTGTTTTTAATAGATATGTCCATCCGTGGAATATGCTTGGGCTGTGGATGTGCATATTTGTTTAATATTCAATAAGTCATAGGATATTTAAACACCGATATGCTGCAAGGAACCTGCCAACATTTTTGTGAATCTATGTTCTGTTCATACGTTACATCAATATTTCTTTTCATTTTGCAACAAAAGCCCTAGGCCAACAAAACACAATTTGTAATTCTATGGTTCAGTTCCCAAATGTATATTAATAATATAGCTATCAATGATGATTAGACTTTTTGGAAAATATCTCAAAGAATTGAAGACATCTTACTCTTGATTTCTTCATTAGGTTGCATTATCTTACAGTCTTATGATTAAGGATTAATATAGAGCTACATAAGTGTTGTATTTTAGGAAATCAATAAATGTTTTTCCTAAGATTACTATTGTTTTAGAAACTTATTAAATATTCTGTTAAAATAATGAAACTATTTGCACAGAATGATAAATGGTAATGACTGACGCAAGTCCTTAATGTCATTTGATTTAAGTAAGCTCTTTAAACCATTTGTCTGCCATTTCATTTTTTAAATATTTCTTTTTCACTTCATTTTGTCTTAGTTATAACTTTTATTTTGGCTTGAATTAATGAAATTAAATTTTTTGTAGGAACTGAAATCAGAAAATTGGGTGAAACAAAACTAGGAATTGATCAATATCCTCTTGTTCTGCACAATGGTCTTGTAATATTGCACACACCTGGTGGCAAACTAGCTAATTTAGTTTTATCCTCACACGTTCCTTCAAGTCTTAAATCTGGTGATAATTTGAAGACAAATTTAGCCAAACATATAGCCCTCACCAGGTAAGATGCTGCTTTGTTTTTTATAATAAAAATAAATAATTAATTATTTGGGTGGTTCTAAAAAAAATATCAGACATAGTGAAGCTGGTGTATTCCATCTAAGGGATGTGTCTTGTATATAGTTTTTATTATGTTATTCTCATTTTTTTTTTTTATATTATCCATTAAAAATATATTCATTTCTTTTAAGCCACATGTAATAAAATAAGTTAAGGTTAAAACTTCTCTTTTTTGAACTTATATTATAAATTGATATTTTCTTTATATAAGGAAACCTTATAGAAAAGGTCGCAGTAAGCCCTTTCAGAAATAAATTCACAATTTTTTTAAATGCAACTGGTAGTTCAATAATTTATTTGAATGTTTGTTACTGGCAAATTTCTCATTACCCTGTGACTGTTGATGTTTTCTATTTATGAATCTCCAGAGGGGAATTTCATGAAATCAAAGTGATAACCTAGTAAACAAACATCGAACTGCTGCAAACACCTGTTGTTTACATCAGGACCTGCTCGTGCTGTACTTCAGGTATCCCGAGTGTATTTTACGATGATAATTA
Organism: Halyomorpha halys; assembly: GCF_000696795.3. Classification (NCBI taxonomy): domain Eukaryota; kingdom Metazoa; phylum Arthropoda; class Insecta; order Hemiptera; family Pentatomidae; genus Halyomorpha; species Halyomorpha halys. The sequence continues at coordinate 568,603 of NW_027109687.1, forward strand.
AAATTAAAACTATTGTGGAAAAAGGGGGCTGAAAATTGTGAGACTTTTCTGGCTATTAACATGCATGTATTTCCTTTTATTTATAAAGTTAATTCCCTGGAGGGGCAAACTTGGTTATTGTGTTAGTCCAGAAATCTTTATCTATGATAATATAATATTGGAACAAATTTGGGTGGCCTCATGGCTAATGGATATTGCTGGGCAAGGGGGGGGGCATCAGAAAATGAGATCCCCAACCCCGACTTTATATAAAACCAAAAAATAACCGCAAAATTCGGATTACTTAAATCCAAAACCTGTATTGCTCAAAAGCAGGGAAACTTGGGAAGAAATAAAACAAAAATATGAAATAAAGTAATGTGTATTTATGATATGAAAGAGTTTATTTACCTTATCTTCAAACATAAGTTGAACCTTATCTTTAACTTATTACAAAACACATATTCAATTGCATTCATTTTGAATTTTATCAAACCAATATAATTTCTTTAAGTGAGGTCCTTATAAATCTGAAAATGACTGAACACTGAACTACTTCCTCTTAAAAGGCAGAATATTTATATATTTCCTTCACTTACTGAACTATCCCGTGAACTGTCGATCCTACATGATAGTTTGAAAATTGAATATTTCTTATTTATTTTCACAATTCTGATACAGATCAGCTAAACTTGAACACTATAATCTCCAAATCACTTGACAACCCTCAGTCTAATTATATAAGTGAACATTTTAATGTTTTATGAATTGACATTTACACAAATACACAAATGCCACTTCCATCTTTTCACTCAATATAGCATTGGGTCCCCTTTAAATTGTGAACCTCATCACTTTAAGGAATTAAACACTTAAGTGATACAAAATAATATATTGACACTCAAAATTATAAAAATACTTAAATTTTATTTACAAAGATTTAAATATGTTATTTATTTATAAAATGCATCTAATTGTATTTTAACACTAATAATAATAATCTACTTTACACCTTACATTATAAGAGAATTATACCTTTAAATTATAAGTAATTACCAAAATTATAACATACATTGTAAATCTTTCTAATTCTATTTTCTAAAAACCATTGTAAATTATCTGATTACAATGCAATAATTACACACTCATACTAACACAAAACCAGAATATTTAATGGTGTAATATTCAAATTTTCCACGACATTCTTCTTTCATTCACTTATACATTTAACTGCTTATATTCTGTCTATGGCTACAAATTACATATTTCACTACTCACGCTACTTCTATGGAAATAAAATTATCTCTACAATGTAGTCATAACAACTTGCTTCTACAGCTCTAAATTTGTCATGACAATGGCACATACGCAAGTTGGGTGCTTTAGCTATTACCAGCTTATTATTAGATTAATGAAACTTAATAATATTGATAGCTAAATGATTTTTCAATTGGAGAAAATATTATTTAATGTTGTAGGTTTACTGATGCATTGTCTGTCTGTATGATATTAAACAACAAAGAAGATTACACTGCTTTAGCTGAGGCTGCTCTTAAATCTTTGGATGTAGTGTTTGGTAAAATAATTTGTTAATTATTTTTATATTTGTATAATTTATGGTTATATGAAGTCGTATTTTTTTTTTTTTTTTTGTATAGTTTTAAGGCTATGTAATAGTCCCAAAAGATCTAAAAAGATTTAGTTTTATACTTTGTTCCGTTTAACATTTTTATTATTATATTATAAACCATGAAATTACTCTGCATTCCGTCGTACATCAGCCTAAAATTGAATTAAATTATTTTTGGAAGATTAATCCATTACTGGAAATGAATTTGAGCTTGAAAGCTACAACTTCTGCTACATTGTTTTAAAACAGGTCTATGTGCCTATAATTTTATTTTGAAACAAAGCATATCGAATTCTCGGAGAAAACTGTAATTAAAAAAAAGTGCAATTAATTAGTAGTCATAGTTATTGACTTTCCCTACTGTATATTAACAGTTATTGAATTTTTTTTTTTATTTAGCTGTATATAAATGAAAAAAATTTTTGTTTCAGCTTTAAAAGTGTATAGACAAATCGGTGATGTAGCAATGGTCATGACGCTTGAGAATATATTGTATGTAGAAAACAAGAAGCTGCTTTGTGGTCATATTGCAGAAGTATTGGGTGAATTTGACAAAGCTGAGGTGAATATATTTTGTATTAGATTAATGATACAATAACCACGTTCGTATATTAAATATTACAGCACTTCTTTTATTTGTTTTTTTACCTTGTGTGAACCAAATTAATATCTACTTTTAATGATATTAATTAACTAACAAAAAAGCTGTAATAGTAATTAAAAGTTAGAAAATTTTCTTTTTTCTCTCAACCAATTTATTTTTTGCAAAATTGGAAATTGAGTTTTGAGTAATATTATTACAATGTGAGTTTTTTGCTCAGAAAAAAAAGAGCTCTAAACTTTTGAAAATTAGATGATAATTTTATTTTATTTGTTTATAATTACAGTAGCTAATTTTCCTATTCCTAGTAAAATTATCCTGTATCTAATGTGCAAGATAATTAGAACTAAGGATTATTGACAAATTTCTAATTTTTTTTCTATAAAAAAATATCAATTATCCTTTCATATTTAGTGCAAATAATTTTCATATTTAATGCAAATAATTTGGCTTTGATGTTTTCAATATTTGTTGTTAATAATATTCAATATTCGTTTTTTAACTCGTCACATTATCAAGTACCAACATAGTTATTTTCTAAATTCTTACTTAAGTTCTTATAATTTTTTTACTATTATTACATTCTTTACTTAATCCATTTATTAATTATATGTTTGTACTTTTTCTCTTGCTGCATATTAAACATTGTTTGTTAAACTTATTTTCAGAAATTGTTCTTAGAATCAAGTGAACCACTTAATGCACTTATAATGCGTCAAAACTTGCTTCAGTGGGATAGAGCTTTGAAGCTAGCCAGAACTCTTGCGCCAGAAGAAGTTCCATCTATATCTCTTGAGCATGCTACACAACTTGAACTAATGTAGGTATTGCTGAGCTCCTATTGATTTTAGAACACTTCTTTGTAGTTATAATTAATTACTTTGTTGCCCTGTTTTATCTTTATTATTATTACATTATCTTTATCTCCACTATTTTTCCTCATAAATTATATTGAATCCTACCAGTTAGTTTATTTATAATAAATATTAGATTATTATATAGTTGATTTTGATTAATGAAATAATTGTTAAAAAATTCTATTTCACATGTTAAGCTTGTGTATCTCGACATTCCAGTTACCTTTTTCTTTTCTTTTTTTAAATTGGCATCAGTTAGTGTTAATAGTACTAGTTTCATGACAACTTTAATTCTCTGGATTTTCGGATCACATGATTCCTGCCATGTCCTTGTCATCTCTTGATGACACTTGTGAGTTATGAATATATCTGGCTCCTTTATGATCTCTGTGTTGTCCTCACTCCCAACTTTTGATGTTCATCCTTGTTAATGTATCCTCTGAATAAACTGGCACCGGTAATCTGTCATCCAAAGTTCCTAAAAGTGTGTCTTTACCAGCTGAACTGGAACTACTTATTAAACTGTTTCAGTAGAATATATTGTTTTTGAAAATCTATGTAATTTTTTTGCAATAGAAAATAAAGTATTGAAAAATTAGGATAAATTGGACCATCTTGTTGGAAGTAATAGAGGAAAAAGATACTTAACACAATTCAATTTTTTTAATCTCCAAAATCTCAATTCTAACTTTGGCAAGTATTTTAGTTTTAAATTGTTTCTAGAGATGTAAAGTAATATTTTTGTTTCATAGTGTTTTAAGAGTAAATTTCTTTTTCTATTTTCAATGAACATGATCTTTATTTTATCTGATTATACTGAACAATTATTTTTTTTTTTTATTTACAAATAAATACTTTAAATGTTCATATTTTGTAGTGGGGATTATGGAGAGGCACTAGTTCATTACGAGCGGGCCATGACCTCAGGTGAAGATGAAGAACATAATTTACATTGCAAAGAAGGTATCTGCCGAACCTCCCTTCGACTTGGTGATTTTCGAAGAGGTCTGATTATTGCAAATGAGTCTGATGCATCAAATAGTTTGAAATTTCAAGCAGCTGTGATTCTGGAATCTGTCAAGGTCATATCAAGATAATACATGCATTTTTAAAGTATTTGTCCCTTTTCGTGCATGTTTTGTGTTATCCTTGACCTAATTAATAGCTCTAAAACACAGTGATAACTAAATTTAATAAAGTGAAACTTCTTTAGTTCTATAGAGCAAAGTGGTCTAGATCTAATGAAAAAGTGAGACATTTTTCCTTCTCCTATGTCTTACATCAGTATAATTTCCTCCTCTTGATTCCCTATGGTTCCAGGTAATAAATACCTAGGCACAGTAGAGTAAAGTTTTTTTTTAATTCATCTTTTCAAACACATGCACATACATCAGGTATTCACTGGTTTTTATTTTTTATTCATTATTAATCTGCATAACTTTCATGGTACCTCCAAAAAATATTTTTAACTCATCTCTTTATATACATATACTTTTTTTTATTTCATCTGGTATCCACAGGTTTTTATTTTGATCTTTAGTTATTACTTAATAATTTCCATTTCATGGCAAGTGAGCTGGTGAAAAAGAACAGAGACTAATTCATCTTTAAATATATATATTCATTTAATCAGAATTTTGGGTTGGAATATTCAAGTTAACATTGATCACTGACAAAGGCCAGTTTACAACCAGATCAGGCACTACCATCATAGGAGTATTCTCTCATTACTTCAAAAATTTAGAATCAAAATTATTTATATCACACTTCAATTATCAAAAACCCATAATTAATAGAAATTGATGAATAAAAGAGATGTTCCATTTAATTAAGAGAGATTTCCTCTATTAAATTCCATTTCATGATCCTGAAATAAAAAAATTGTTAAAAAATTCTAGAACCTTAGAATTTTCACTTGCAATGCTTTGAGAGTCTCACACATAATTTTTTTTTTCTCAATTTTTTAACCTTTAAAGGTATTTACCTTCGACCTGAAGTAATGTTTCTTTATTTCAATAGAAAATGAATGAGGCTGCTGTGTTATATGATAAATCTGGTAATTTTGATAAAGCAGCTGCTGCATATATCGGTTTGAAGAACTGGAAAAAAGTTGGAGAACTGTTACCTAAGGTCTCTGATCCTAAGATCTATCGTCAGTATGCTAAAGTAAGTAGTATTTTAGATATATCTTCTTTCAATAATGTATGTTTTAAGAAAGAAACATTTGATTTATTCATTGATGGTATCCAAACAATTTTTTTTTTTTTATTGTATTGCTTATCTTACCAATTGTAAAGATATTTTATATTTTCTAAACTCAAAAATATGGTATAAAATATATTCTTATAGCAAGGGTGACATAAAAGTAAAAAAAAATCTTATGTTGTTTTCATATATTTTTCCTTAATATAGTTTTTTAAATACCCAATATTTTATTATATTCAACTCTTAATTATTTAAATACTTATAATTTAATTCAAATAATTAATAAAGAATTATTTATCTGCCATGTTTAGAAAAATTGAAAATAGTGTTACTTATGTTTTATACCTGTAAATAGTGATTTCTTACTCATCTATAGCATATAAGGGAGAAACTTTGTACCCATGTTTCTTATTGGTTGATTATAAGTACTAAATGCTGAATGAATCATGAATCAAAAGAAGAGATTTTTTTTTTTTTTTGAATGGTGGGGAGGAGCTAGCAAAAATATCAAATAACTCATGCAAACTTTATTCTTATAGTTTTTTTAACCACAGTCAGTGACATGAAAGTGTATGGCTATTAGTGGCCAGTCAAGAGAGGAACACTGGCCAAATCTACTAGCCAACTAGTTCCACATCCCTCAAGGGAGGTCATCCCAGATAAACCCCCTTCATCTCCTATCTTACTCTCATGCAGTGTTATTACCAACCCTTTTTTCCTATTTATAAAAATGATTTACTCACTTCTATCTATCATGCTCTATACCATCTGTATGCTAATGACCTTCAAATTTCTCCTGCTGATCTCATCAAAGAATCTCATAAACTGCAGAATGTTAGTCATAGAATTGGTCACTCGGCTGAGAAAAACAAGTTACTACTGAATGTAGAAAAAACTAAAGCCATCCTCATCAGCACCAAACCCTCCTTAAAATATCTGCCTTAATATAAAATATCCTTGGTTTTTCCTACTCCAATCCTTGAGAAATAATAAACCTTCGTATGTCACTGAATATCCTTTATCCACTACTTGTACACCAGAACCCAACTAATTGATGTTTATACCTCATCCTTTTGAAGTGCCTTATCTATCTCTATCTGTAATGCCTCTTCCCTAACTTCATTCAAACATCAGCTATTTCTCCACCTTCTAAAACTATCTTCCGATGAAATGTAAAATTTATATATAAATAATCTGATCATTGTTAATAGAAATATTTTATATACGAAGGCTAGACATAAGCAATTATTTATGTTCATTGTTTTTGTTCTTAGAGGACTTGGTCCCAGAATAAAGATTATTTTTAATTCATTCATTTTTCCTTGACCACCCCTTGTGCTCGAACCGAAGCCTTCATTGGCCACATCCTCCCTCATTATATTATACTCTTCTGACTTCATAAAACTCATTTTTTATTAAAGTACTAACTAAAGGATTAATCAACCCATGGTGGCACTTAATTTTAGGGTATTAATAGACCCCAGAGTTTCTGGAACTCTTACAAATAGCTGGTGCCTTGGATTCTTATGGCAGGTAGTAGATTGTTACCTAGTATACCATTTTTAATAAGAATAGGCACATTGCTTCCAAGAAAACCCTTGTGTTTTGTATCTTAAATAATAAAGCCCTGATGTCCTCCTGATTTATTAACATTTGCTATTTTTGTTTCATAGGCACAGGAGTCTGACGGTGATTATCTAGGAGCAGTGGAGTCTTATGCTAAAAGTGCTGATGTAGAGAATGTGGTGAGACTATGTGTTGAAAAACTAAATCAGCCTCAGAAAGCAGTTAATATTGTAGAACAGACCAGGAATATTCATGCTGCTAAAACTCTAGCCAGGTTTACTTCTTAATTATTATTTTATTTAATCTTCATTCCATAAGTAAGTTTATTATGTTTATATTTTTGTAATGTGTGATAGAGCCTCTATCACATATGAATCTTTTAAAACTAATTTATGTATAAATATTAATATTTATAGGAATTAGTAAAAATTTATATTTCAATTTGATATGTTGTTCTTAAAGCAATTGTTTGGAAATCTTGAATGAAATAGTGAAACATTATGTTTTTTGAACAATAACTGAATGATTTCTCCTATAGAAAGATACTCATTAATTTTGTATTTCATCCATAAGCTTAGTAATTGATATTTTAAGAATTAAAGATCATCTGTATTTTTGAGAAAATATTTACTTAATATCCTGTCCAGACCTGTTGTGAGTTTTACCTACACCATAAACTAATCAGTATTTAGACAAATTTAGGCCCCTACCTCAACTGAAAAGGATCCTTAAAAGTTTTTTTTTATCTTTTGGGTAAGCAAAAGTTGACAGTTTTAACCCAAAGCTCTAGTATATCAGTAAAATACAGAATAATACCTAAGTACCCATATTATGAGTATGAAATAGGATTATTTTAAACTTGAAATTAATTTGTAATATATAAAGGATGTAATGATACCAAAAAGCTAAGAGCCCTTCTTACAAGAGATTTTCTATACTTTCTAGTGATATAGTTGTTGATACTAGTTGTCTCATGGTTTTTTAAATAATCCTTCTCTTATCTAGACAAACAGCTCATTATAAAAAGACTTATAGTAATATTGTGTAAGAAATTCTGATATGTAAAGAAAAATTGGTCTATCATATCTCTTTCTGTAATTTTAAACTTATGTAAAATAAAATAAAATAAAACATAAAGCAAAGAATTATTTCTATTTTTTTTTAACATCAGAACATACTTTGTACAAGTAGTGTTTTTCTTAATTAAAAGTAGGACCTGTGAAATTTAACAACTCCAAATTAAGCCTCTCTGTACATAAAATTACTTCTGTGATTTTCTTTTTTATAGACATTTTGAAAAATTGGGAGACTTCAGTTCAGCTCTTAAGTTTTTGGTCATTTCACGCTCAGAAAATGAAGCTCTGCGGTTATGCAAAGAAACAGGACTGGTAGAACTCTATGCAGCTCTTATCACACAGGAGTTGGGCGGTAGTGAAGAAGGAGAGAGGCAACTGTCTTCTTTGGCACTACATTTCGAGCAAACTGGGAAAATGATGCTGGCTGCCAAATGTTATTTTCATGCTGCTCAATTCAATAAGGTCATGGGAAATATTCCAATCAATTTTTTCATGTGATAATTTCAATTTTATTGTATTTAACTGCTTTTTTATTTGAATTCAGGCGTTAAAAAATTTAATCCAAGTTGCTCGTGGAAACTCAGCTGAGGAAGAAGCTATAATCTTGGCAATTGAAGTTGTAGCTGCTGCTAATGATGATGTAATGGCTAATCAGCTCATAGAACTGCTTCTTGGAGAAGTAGATGGTGAACCTCGGGTAATTTTTTCAAAATAATTTTCATTACTTTAAAGTTTAGGCTTCAATTATTATTTTTTTCATTTTATCATATTTTAGGATCCCAAATTTGTATTTCGGCTTTACCGGGCTCGAAAACAATATAAAGAGGCTTCAAAAACAGCTGTAATTATATCCAATGAAGAATTAGTGAATGGTATATTTTCCATATATCTTTATACTTATTTCTCTTTTTATAATTATTTTTATAATTGACTTTTTTAGTCTTTAAGTCCAGGATGCCTTTTTATTATCGTATCTTACATATTATTCCAAATTTTATTTTTACTGTGTATAGTTTTATCAATACTCCAGACTTTATTGTTTAACCATATAAGAACAGTAATCTAGTGTGCTAAAAGCAGTGTTGGTTTAACTCTTTACCCAATAATTTTATGCCTAACCCATGAAATAAACTCAATATTCTTTCCCTCACAAGAATTGGTTGGTAAAATAACATTTTTCAATGATTTGAAGTAATCAAATTGATTAAATTAGTAAATAAAACAATTTAGTTTTATTGATTGTGAAAAACTAATTATTTTATTACTAGTAGGAACTGATGTATGTTATTGGATTGTGTGTTTTAAATCTTATTAACAAGAATGTGTTCATATAGACTATTTATTCATTGTAATAATTGAATTTCAGGTAACTACAGCTTGTCGCATCAAGTTCTGGTTGGAATGTGCATGGAGCTCCATGATAATGGCTTGCAAGTTACATCAGAATTAAGTTCTCTTCTTTCACTCGTACATTCTTATAGGCTTGTCCGTTTACATGTCAAGTTATCAAATCATCTTCTTGCTGCCAGACTTCTTCTCAGAGTTGCAGACAACATTTCAAAATTCCCTGCTCGTATGTATTTGAAAGTGGTATATCACCAATTAACTTGTCCCAGAATACTTACCTATGTATTTTAGATAATTTCATTTCATTCTTTGTGATCGACTATTGTTTCAGATACTGTTCCCATTCTGACATCTACTGTTATAGAATGCCATCGTGCTGAGCTTAAGCATTCAGCTTTCACGTATGCTGCCATGCTTATGAAACCTGAATATAAAACGAAGGTATATTATAACTGAATATATATAACTAAGGCTTAAATTATTTTTAAACTTCTTTTTTCGAAAAAAAAAAAAGTTTAAACCATGCTATTTTTCATGCAATACCTATATTATTAGATAACTTTACATGCAGTAATACACTGAATGAAAGAATAAATAAAAGTAGCTACCCTTAAGATAATGGTCACCATTTTCTAAAACCTGAAAATATTTTAATTCGATGTTCAGAGTAACCATCATTTAGATTTAGCTCATTTCTAATCTTATTCAATTATAGGATAAATTGTTTTATATGAGGAGAAAATGGTCAGGGATGAGGTTAGCATTGATATACAAATAAGTAGAACTTATTTATTTTTGCTGATGTTTTGGCACGAATTTCAGACCAACATCTCCTCGTATTGAATCTACAGTAAACAATAGAGACCTCGTTATGTTTCGTATGATCTATGTTATTTAATGGATAAAGGCTGTAAAGTTAGTAACTATCAGTTTTTTGGAAACCAGAAACAAAACAATCAAGGATGGACACTTTTTTTTTTGTCTCTCTTTGTTGTTCTTTAATCAGTACACTTCTGTAAACTATTCTACCTGAGTTCTATTTTACCTTAATTTTTGTCAATAGTTCTGAAATTATATTACATTGATTGAATTCATGCTTCTAGATCGAAAATAAGTATTTAAAAAAGCTGGAAGGGGTCGTAAGGAAAGGTCGTGGAGCTGATATAAACGAAGAAAGCTCCCCATGCCCTCATTGCAGTCAATCAGTCTCTGAGTTCAAATTAGCCTGTAACAACTGTAATAATGCCCTACCTTTTTGTATAGCTACAGTAAGTAAGAAGAATTAAATGCTTTTGTTCATATATTATTTAAATGTTATTATCACTGTTGTCTATTTTGAAGAATCATATAGAAATTTTTACAGTAGTTGGTTTTAGGTCCTAATATGTTTTGGCAAACTCCAATAATTAGTATAAACTAACGTTCTCCATTGATTCTGTTTATTACAATATTCCATTATAAACACTGGAACATCTGTTGTGCTTAAAATTGTAAGATTCGAAATGTATTTTTGAAAATCAAATGACTTTACCGGTTGTTTAAAAAATAATTTTTCGTGCTTTCAAATTTATTATTTATTATCATTTAGTTGGTACCTCTAGTTTTTGCACCTGAAATTAAACATGCTCTTTCAAAAGTGGTACTCAAGACAAATATCTGTCTAGACCTCATACTAATCAGGGTCTGGGCACAAGGCAAATAAAAGAAAAGTAAATATTAACAAGTTTCTCTTTTTATTCAAAGTAGCTGTACATAAATACATTTCTTCCAAAGCCTAATAAGGTTTTTATCCCTTGTTTGAAGAAAAGTTTTTGCTCTATAAATCAAGAAATGAAAATTTTACCTCATTTTCATTTTTAAAGTTTGTTTTTCTTTCATTTAATTCATATCCTTGGAACTGACATTTCATATGGGCCAACCCAATCCAGGAACCTTTAAAATATTATCTTACACCTTAACTTTGCTTAAAAGATAATCTTGTTTTTAGAACTTGAGGCAAGTGTATAGAAAAACAGTTTCTTTTAAATATTATTATTATGTTTATATTATATTGAAGGTATGTTTGTTTTTGTTGCTAAATCTAAAGAGCAATGTTAAGTGTTATGTTAATTATTCTTGAATGGTACAACCTGTTTAAATAGATTATTTTCAAAATATACCTTAAATATTGAAATCTAGTTTCACCGAGCATTATTTTCTTAAGTGAATATCTTAAATGTCAGTTTCTCTTATTTTTTTTATTTCAATTATAATTTTTTAATATTATTATTTTTCATTGTTATTGTTAATATTATTATTATTCAGGGAAAGCATGTATTAAAAGAAGACTTCACTGTTTGCCCAAATTGTCAGTTTCCAGCTATAAGATCAGAATTTATCAGGTAATATTTTGTTTCTAACTATTTATATTATTGGAAGAAGATAGTTGACCGTATGAAGTAGATTGTAGAAAGATAGTCCAGGTGGCAGTCAAAGGTATCAAAATAGTGAAAGAAAACTATTTATTGTTAACCATACTATTTATTGTTGTGACAGGTCGTACATCGACTAATCTACTCGCTATAATTGTCTGTTTGAGAATCAGATAAGTAAGGCTACAGGAGGGGGGGAGTGACGGTTTTTCAATTTCAGTCGCTCTTTAAATATTTCTCGATTAAACTATCTTAATCTCCTCGTTCCATTTTAAGCAAATATTTCAAAAGTGATATAGGACTGTCACTCTCTGGGGGTCTTAGTGGGGTGGGTCTGGCCATGAAGGATTACCTTTTTTTTGTGTTCTTATCTTCTCTTGTGAGAGTGTGATATTTCATACATCAACCAGCCTACTCGCTGTAATCGTCTGTTTGAAAAGTCAGGTAAATAAAGCAACCACGGAGGGCAGGAATGGTAAATACTTTTCTTTTACTATTTTGATACCCGGACTATATTCCTACTATCTACTTATATTGTTGCTGCATTAAAAATTTTTTTCATCTTGTCTCCAACCCTTTGCCACTATACAACTCAGGAAAAAAGTCATCATACAATGTACTTAAAAAAAGTTTTTTATTGTGTGTTATAAGTAATCATCCAAACATCATACAGTGCATATCATGAAATGACTGTATTATTCTTTTATTTTCCCTATTGATCTTTTGTCAGTAATAAAATTTTGTTAATTTTATTTCAATTTTGTTTGCAAAATTATATATCTGTGTATAGTAATATTTGTATGTGTACTTTAGTAACTAATATAAAACAAATATATATTTTTTAGATTGCTGGAGTTGGGAGAAAAATGTCCCCTTTGTTCGTCTGAAGTCACATTGGATGAAATGAGAGTCCATATCTCTTTTGATTCCTATTATGGAAAGGACTAATTAATTTAATGAACAAATTTAAAATATTTCCGTCCATTATTGATCTCATAGAGTTTAACTATTTTATTTTTATATGTGGTGCTATTTATATTAATTTCTATTGTTTAGTAAGTTTTAGTCTTTAGAATAATTGCTTAAACTTGTAAAATCCACTTGTGAACAAAAGATTTTTTTCATGCAATTTATATTTATTTTATTGTGAAATATAATAGTGTCATATTTCCTTCAAGTTTTTTTTTATCAAGAGTATATTTTCTTTATTCATTTTTTGTTGTTAATAAAGAATGTTACTTTCAAAGACTTATTTAAACCTCCCTTCATTTAATAGAAACATGTATAGGTTTTCATTTCTTTTGAGAAGTATTAAAGGCTTTGTTTATGACATAATTTCATTAATAAAGTTGGTGGTTTACATAACTTTTGTGTTTCTAAAAAACAAATTAGAGTGGAAATCCTGGTTGGACAGTTGTGAGAAATGGTTATTTTGTCTTTAATGCTATTGAAAAATAGTCAAAGGTATTAAGAGTTTTTGATTTTTGTTTAAAAATATCTTATGTGTCTATTCACATGGCTCTCCTTTCCGCTTTGACTGCTAAGACCATTATAGTGATTCCTTGCTATATCTTCAGTAATATTGGACGGATAATGATTTAATTTTTATTTATTTAGTTTTTAGTTTGTGTTATTGAACAATTGGAATGTTAATGTTAATGAGCATTACGAATATTCCATATATGGGAGATGTATCAGTCACATTTATGATTAGATACAATTCTTGTGACTAGGTTTATTTTTCCTTTGATCTTCCTATTAAATTGGCTGAAAAAGCAAAAATAAAGTTGGTAGTACTCCTTACATGCTTTAGGCCACACTATAGCTTGGACACTGCGTCAGTTGGTTCAATTATAATTACATTTTTGAAAAAATAAATAGGTTATTTTCTATAGATGCAATCCTTGAAGACATGTTTTATGCCCTGAGCAGAAAATATGTCAGTCAACATCAAAGTCCAATTTCATTAAAACAAAAATAGTTGATATGTTTATACTAATTGTGATTTTAGAACTAATTATCGGAGCTTGGGTTTTGTTTCATCATTTTTCATGAGATTTGGGTCCCTCTCATTTAAGACTGTTGCTAAGGCATTATCAGAGTGTACAACATCTGCACAGGTTTCTGGAGATCCTTATTTTTGGAATGTGATTCCTTATGAGCCCTCTTTTTATTTTATCTAAATGTTCATTGACCATTGTTCCATCTTCTTAAGTCTACAGATCCCAAAATAATTTTTAATGTGCTATAAATAATATTTTTCCATGTCTTAATAAGATTATTTTAAGCATTTAGACATCTTCAATGGTTTCAGGAAGTTGTATCACTACTTCCTTGTTCTAAAATGTGTAAATTATAACATTTTCTTGCGGCCATAGCTTGTAAGGGTTGTATTGGAAGGTAAAAACAGAACACTAACATGTCTTGATAAGTTATTGTTGTAGACCTCTATTATAAATATATAATAAAAAAATCAACTGCTATAACTCTTGAAGAATCAGGAGGTTCAGTACTTCATAAGGAAGTACAGTGTTTTGAACAATTTATACAAAGGAGGTGATTTGTTGAAAATCACACTGTATGAAGTGTGCCTTCAACCTAATCCCAGGCACTTCTTCACTTTGAATCGCTGGTTTGATTTTAGTGGACTGTATAAAATAGTGATAAATAAAACGTAATTAATCTAAGCAAAAAATCTATTGTATAAATTACAGTTGAAGTAGGGGGTGGCCAAGATAACAGGTGTGTTAGTTAATTTTGAATAATGGGTCTATGATTGAATGTAGCTTGATGATGGTTTAATTGTATTGATGGGTGGACTAACTCCATGGCTCAGTTATACTCTTCCTTTTTTGATTTCCTCCTTCCTCCTCCTTTGTTCCGGGAGGCACTTCAAGGTGTCTCTACTCACTCATTTTTCAGGTAGAAGATTGATGAAGAGAAATAAGTAGCTGCCTCTGACCTGAGGCTCGCTAGCGAGTGTCAGTGTGAGTGCTTTTATTTTCTCGGCCATATGGGGCACTGGTGTTACGATTAGCCATATGATTGTGGTTGTTTCAATTCTTCCGTTTGAACGCAACACACACTCAACTGCCAGATGTTTCTCCAATTAAGGGTATCCACTTCATAGAGGCTGGGTGAGCCCCAGGAAGGTGCTGAAACCTATAAGGTTGCCTTATGGTTACCGTAACTATAATAAACTAGAATAAATAACTACTACAACCGGAATTGAGCCCGGGTCCAGGGAGTTAGTAGTGCAGTGAACAATAAAATTAAAATCAATAAAAAATAATATTTTTGATTGTTATAACTTAAACTAACAGGACATTCAATGAAAGGAGAATTGGAATAGAAAAAATTAAGTCTAAACAAATCAAAATTCTTAAAAACAAATCTCTCTCTCTACTCCTTTTCACACCTTATAAATGCTTTAAAAGTTGAACATATTTTCTATTATCGGGAGACAAAAAATAAAATAAATTATCGAGCTTATAGCAGTGTTTTTATAAGAATTAAAGAGTGATTTTCATGGGATTAGCTAATATAAGGGAAGTACCCAGTAGGGCCGATCAGAGAGGCTTCCAATAGTCATAGTCAGAGTGTACTTGTGTGCCCATGTCGGCAGCCTTGATGAAATGCTCCAGATCTCAGATTAGTTTGTCGGGGTTGTCCAATAGTCATAGTCAGAGTGTACTTGTGTGCCCATGTCGGCAGCCTTGATGAAATGCTCCAGATCTCAGATTAGTTTGTCGGGGTTGTCTGGTCTTAGGCGATTTCTCCAGCCAGTATATCCACTTTACAGAAGGCCCAAGACAAGGCGTATTCATTATAAGTTAGGATGGGCCGTGCCAGAGGATGAGCCCTGGACACTGAGGAAGGTAGAGGAGGTCTGGGTAAGATAGTCTGAGGCAGAGTAACAGTTCTAGTTGCCGAGATGAAGCGGACGGACTAGAACTGTCAAAATAGGAGCCAGCTTACTAGTTGCCGAGGTGCAGCTCTAATTGCCGAGATGAAGCGGACGGACTAGAGCCGGGGAGAGCTGGGAAATTTCACTGGTTGCAGAGATGAAGCAGACGGACCAGTGTAATCGTTAGGAAGTAGATTACAATCTTAGTTACCGAAATGAAGCGACGGACTAAGATTGCTGGAAAGAAGGATAGGAAATAGGCCATCGTCTTAGGTGGACTTACTGAAAAACACAACTTTTACGAGAATAGATTGGCAATGAACTTCTCTATCCCAAGCAGTGTATACGCCACCTGTGCCATGACTAGATCCAGGAAAGTTCGGATTTAAGATCGAATTCTGGGATTTAGAGTCCCTTATTTATAGGTCTAGTCTATGCGGCTGTGACCGAGAAGCGGTCGGTACATGTCTGCTTGAGATAGGTTCGTGCATTGCATTGTTATAATTTATTATTCATTGTACAGATATTGCTAAATAGTATGTACAGAAATTATTAATATACAAAAATGACAATGTGTTTTTACAAAATAATGCACTATGTAAATTTAGGAGCTTCGGTGAGGCTCGAGGTGGAGCGCTCTGGTGAGCTTTTACTATACCGCTTGCTCCCTCTCGCTACAAGTTCTTATCAGATCAGATTACTTTTGTAAATAGGTCCAGCTGACTTAATATTTCGTGAATAAACGCGGATTTTTGCATCCTTTTTTTCAGTTGTTCTATCTGCGTTGTTTCCCTCGCTTCAGCTAGTTGCGACTCTAATTAGGCCGCTCTTCTGATGCCTGTGCCAACTTGTACTAGAGGTTTTTCTTAGTAAATTAATAACGCCACTCTTTCGATGGAACAATTAATCGTTAACTTCAGGATTCTGAGACTGCTAACTTATTAAGTCACATAATTGTGCCTCAGAAATCCTCCCGGGTTTCGGCACCACTTGCAATTAGACTGAACGAAAATGTTAAAACAAAGGGGGTTTTATGATGGGTAACGACACAGATTTATGAGGGCATCTCCTTTCTTATGATCAGGTTTATCAAGTATCATACGGATAACATCATAATAGTAACAAATGTTTTTATTATTATATATGGCGTTCTACGAGCAGGATTTGCCTTGGAAGTAGCATCACTAGTTAGTTTAAACTTACGAATATCTGGAAAACAACCGAGATCACGGAAGACATCTTGATAAAATTATCAACTGGAACTATAATAAAGTCGCGGAGGCCTCTCACCTCCAAATATTTCTAGTCGAACTCTCACAGAACGGCCCCATCAAACTTCAGTTAAGTATCTCACCGTATACCTTCAAGTACCAACGGTAGAAAAAGGTAGTATCTAATCTGAGTTATGTAACCAATACGTAATGCTGATTATTAACTCATATTCTGTTTTAGAGGGATCGGGGAAAAAATAATAATAGAGTCAATTTATTGAATAAGACATAGATCAACGAAAGATTGAAGTCTAAAGAGTGGGGAGCTCTGTCATTATCTATGTTAACCGAACAGCTACACCACCAGCGTGGTAATTTTGTACCTACAGACACTTAAGCATACAGATTTGTTCCAGATTGAAGTAAAGGCTGTGTGTAACAATAGGTGTAACCTTCCCCTAGTAACATCGAATGTGAAATTTAGATTAAATTCTAAATTTGTTTAAAATGCCTCGAGCTAAAGTATATAACAAAGCTAAAGCATCTACATCTGCTCAATCTGATCCTAATGAACAAATGTACTGTCATGATTTATGGTTCGTATTACAGTGATTGTTAGTGTCTTATGATGTTTTCATTTTATAATTTTTTTTTTAGAATATTATCATTAGTGGTTGCTGGTGGTACGAAGGGATGTTTTGATGACGATTTAGAAAAACAGATCCCCAATTTAAGTAATGAACAAAGAGTACAAATAATTAACAAACTGATTACCAAGGTAAGGTATGAACATTTTTTTTAGTATGAAACTTATAAGGAAAATATCGCGATACCAATCGCAAAATCTCCTAACTACATATGTTTCACACTGTAGTTAAGAGGTTTTGGAATTAAGACATTGATATGGTGCCTTAGTGTGTAGACATGTCAAACTATGTTTTTGTTCCATATTATAATCTACGGTACTATAATATTATTACTACTTTAATTGGGATATAGCTCTCAATCTCCTTTTGCTCAAAAGGGATGAAAAAACCCACAACTGATCCTTTCCAATGAAGGTTTGGGCTAAATTTGAATAAATAGGACTCAGTTTACTGTGTTAGGTTCTAACCCGCAACTCCTGAAATATGGCAGGTCTAATACATAGTTACTAAGTATGAGGATGGACTGAAGGAAGGCATTCGAGTCAGCTTTGCCTTTTAGCTAAAAAATTTAGAGACCTTCATTACACCATTATAGATATATTTAACCATTGTAAATGAATCGCTTTTGTTCTTCCAATTTATTTGAATAGTATTGATATGTATGCATTAAAAATATTTATATTTTTTTAGAGATTGATTGATGTGTATAATGCTGGTGGAAGACTTATCTACAAAGTTCGGGCTGAAGAATCAGAAAATACACCAGAAGGGTTAAAAGGAGCCGATACTGAAGAAAAAATTGTTTATGGGCTGATAAAAGAAGCTGGAAACAAGGGAATCTGGATGAGAGATGTTAGATTTGAATCAAAACTTCAACCTACTGTTTTAAACAAAATTTTGAAAGCTTTAGAGGGTAAAAAAATTATTAAGGCTGTGAAGTCAGTTGCTGTAAGTTAATAAATTTAAAATATATGATTAATTTAAATATTGGACTTGAAGAAGCTAAATATTATTAGTTTCTTGACTGTGCTAGTACAGATTCCTAAATTTATGTCTCATTAAAACAATTTTTTTAAATACAATATTTCAGTTAGTGTGGGATTGATTAGCCATAGTTTCTAATTGTCAAAACTTATGATGCTGTTCGTTTTAATTTTATCGGTATATGTTCAAGCCTGTCTGGGAGTTGGCATCATAAGTATCAATTTCCCCCTTGATTAGAATACTATTTTACTCCTGTGAGAACTCTTGTGTAAGATATGTTTCCTTCTCTTTAATTCATTCAAAATATAAGATGGCTTTCTTCTAAGACCTATTGGTTGCACCTCTCTAAGTGTGGTCCAATCTGGCTTGGTCTTCTGATATTTCAGTCAGAAATTAGTAGCTGAATAGTATAGAATTGAAAAAAAAGTTAAATAATGAAGCTTGATTTATTTGTATTCAATCATATTGAACACAACCTATCAAATAAACGTAACTTAAATCACAGCTATTGACATATATTTGCTCACTTAAGACTATTATCATACTCAATCCTCTATGACTTGCTTAAGCAGTGTGAGGAGGAAGTCTTTAGAGCCGTCTCTCTAGCTCTGCCAGTCTTTTAAAAGTTGTCTTCTATCATTTCATTAAAGTCCTCTTCTTTGAAAGTCCATCTTTACTTCAACTTCCCATTTCATTCTTGGCCATTCTTTTCCTTGCTTACCTTCTACTTTGGCACAAAAGGATTCACTAGCAATTCTATTCGTATCCATTCTCAGAATGTGCCCAAGCCATCTTAACTGATTTTCCTCGGTTACGTTGTTGGCTGGCTTAACATTGAGATTTAATCTGAGGTTGGTGTTACATTCTCAAACTCTTCTTGTTTTCCCCTTGATCTTTCGGGAAAAACTCTTTTCTGGTGCTTGTATTCAATCAAGCTTTTTTGTTACTATACACAATTCGAATGAGGAGAAATGTTTACCTAAATACAGCTACTTTTGTTTTCTTTTCCACTTTCTATCTGTTGAGAAAACCTCTCTAAACAGCATCAAACATCCTTCCTCCTGCTGTGATTCGCTCGGACATTTCTAAATCAATACTCTCTTAAGACAACAGGCTAAAGATATCTGAGAGTTTTTTGAGGTGTGATTACCAGACAGTACATTACAGGAGTTGGGCAGTCTTTTGAATACAGTATTTCAAAATACATTTTTTGTATCTTGTATTTTAACAAACAAAATAATCATGAAAAATTCATGGATTAGTTTTCTTGTTTAACCGACAACCCTGTGACAGATTTAGACAGATCAGTAAAAATTATTTATCTATTTTTTATGTCCTATCATATGCTTAATATAATGTATTTATTTATATGTAAATGAATTTTACAACCTAAAAATAAATATATAAAAAGTAAATAGTATAAATATATATATATAAAAAATAAATAAATAAACCAAAATAGACAAATAAACAGTGCTATGGGTCTCTCATGCCCTTGTGGGACATTGAGGGTTAAGGATAAAAATTAATTAAGTTACAATACTTGTTCCAGACCTCTTAAAATGTAAATAAATTAGGTATTTTTTTCTTAATGAATAGGTTGAAATATTTAATAATCCCAACACTATCTAATATATTTTTTCCTCTTAAATGTTCTTACAGTTCTCTAGAAAGTTCTTTTCATAACATATAATAAATGTGTTGTCGAGTTAAAGATGTAAGTTTTCTAGTACCATTGACAGAAATAGCTTCAACGAAACAATAATTTATAACTATTTCTATTAGAATAGTCTTAGGTAATATACCACTCTATTTTAAAATCTCATTTTTTAATTTAGGCCAATAAGAAAAAAGTGTACATGTTGTATGAACTTGAGCCTGACAGCTCATTAACTGGAGGATCATGGTACAGTGATCAAGACTTTGAGTCAGAGTTTGTAGATGTCCTCAACCAGCAATGCTACAGGTAACATCTCATTTGTAACTAAAATATTTTTGTTTTGTGTATTGTTTCAAAACTATTAAGAAAGTTTAAATGAAAAGATTGAAAGAAATTTTGATATAGTTCTTCTATTCTCATTACTGATTATTGATGATTTTTCTTTGACTGCTGGATTTCGAAATAATGGAATTACCTCCAATTTCAACAGTTTTCAGAAAAGTACTTTTAATATTATTTCTTGTTGCAAAACATTTTTCTTTTGCGAAAGTGTAACAGAAATTTTTATTGCTATTTATAACTGTATTTACTTAAAAATACTTCTAGTAAATTTGATGTAAGATCAAAATGAAGTGATACAGAGATGTAGAGAAACTACCCATTGGTAGCACTCTATAATCATATTTCTATCCTACAAAGTCTCGAAGCCATCTTCTTTTTAGGAGCTTCGGAGGATTGTAATAGAAGAAGAATCAAGCACGGTTAGAAACTAGAGGGTTTTGATGGTTAAGGAGTTTATTATGGAAGGATTGATGTCTGGTTTGGGCTAGATCGGTTTCATACGGAACATTAAGGTCTTTATGGATGATTTTATTTATGACAAAGTAAGGAGCGTTAAGGATTTTGCATTGTAAGGATTGGATACTAGAGGAATTCAAAGATTTAGTGGAGCCCCAGAGCTCAATTCTGTATTTCTAAATAGACCTTCTTATAATTGTCATGTAGATCAATCTTTTGGAATGAATTTGAAGTTTAGACCGTTTGTCTAGTAAGTGCTGTAGTAGTCGAAATTGATGTGCTCTTTCCTGTCTTTTCAGTCTTGTGTTGTAGGTAAGTCGTTTGTCCAGATTTAGTCCAAGGTAGCAGCTCTGTTCTGCCGGAGTAAGAGCAAAATTATTAAAGGATACTGTAGGGCAGTCAGTAGGTTTACGACAAAGGGTAAAGATGATTTAATGGGATGTCAGCTGTATAGACTGTAGAGGATGGGGCCGAGGATACTACCTTGAGGAACATCAGCAGACTGAGAGAAGAGGGGTTAATAGGAACCATTGTGGTTTACTTTTAATAATCTATCAGTGGGAAAGGAACGGATACTGAGAAAGTATGTAGGAGGTAGAAATTTACAGTTTGTAAAGCAATCCCAGGTGCCAGAATCGACCAAAAGCCTGTTCTACATCAAAAAAGACTTCCGTGCTCCAAAGAAGACAAAAAAACATCCACCACACAATGACATTGCTGGATTGTGGAGTAAGGTGTTCGGAATACCAATTGGTGATCAATAGAAATATAAAAATATGACTGTTTTCTAAACAATTTTTAATCCCTTTGTCTCTTGATCATGTTTGTGAACTTAACTGCCATTACACTGTAAGGGACATATTTAAGATAGAAAAGTTGTTTCATTTATAATAACTAATAATTTTTATGGAGAGGTAGCTGCAATTGCTCTAGCTTTAGAAAAGATTACTCACGTCTGCGCAAAGAAGATAGTTCAGCTGTCAGATTCTAGGGCAGCACTGCTGGCGATAGCGTCTGAACGTCCCTCAACTAACGCTAGAATTCTCGCATGCCGGAAATCCATACAATGTAAAAGAGAAATACTTAAAGTATTGGTAATGCAGTGGATTCCAGCCCATTGCGGTATAGCTGGGAATGAGGAGGCGGATCGACTTGCATGGTTAGGGGCTAGCCAACCACAGCCGCTTCTTCCTATCACCATGGACATGGCGAAAGAAATGGCCCGAAGCGCCATCACTGAAAGAACAGAGGAAAGGAGTAGAGGAGAATGTGAGGACAAGAACTGGACGGCATTGCTAGGTCCTAAGAGGTGCCCTCCATTGACTTTACCAAGGTGTCAGTGGCATGCTTCAGGTTGGCTACTGGACATGACTATTTGCGGCGCCACCTGAAGAGAATAGGAGTGACTGAATCTTCGGACTGCATCCTGTGTGGAGTTGGTGAGATGACTGGCGATCACATATTTACATGTGCGGCAACGGCGGACTTGATTACAGACAGGAATTATATTGGTAGAGCTAAACTATACTGGGCTGTACGAAACAAAATGTCAGAAATGCCTCCTTTGGCGTAGTAAAAAAAAAAAAATAATAACTAATAATATTAATTCTATTTTAACAGGTACTTGTTAGAGTTAAGGCAAAAATATGAAAGTGATCCTGGTGCGGTGAAGAAAGGCCCTCTTGCTTTATATGCCATGATATCAGCAACACCTCTGATGGTTTGCAAGTTTATAAGTGATCTAGGAATTAGCAAGGTAAGACGAGTATTTTGTTTTCTTTATTGTTGAAATAGAAAGGTTTAGCTCTGAGAGGTTAAATGTCTGTGCTAGGGTATTTTATGTAATGGGTCTGGTAATTAGGCATTACATTAAATTAAATGTAGCAACTTTGACGGCATCCGGTAAAGAGTTAGGTCTCCAAATAAATTAAATATTTTGGTGATGAGTTAACATGTTTTTTTGCTGAAACAGAGATGATTGTGTGGATATAAATATAATAGGGATGGTTTGGGGGTTTAAGTATTTCAGGTCCAGAATCACTAGAAAAATTTAATTTAACCAGAAATAAAGGTGGGTAATGCATGAAATTTCTCTGTTACTAAATTAGTCAGTTAGCGCCTTCTTTCTAGAAACTTAAAATATGGAATTTATTAGACTCTGAAAAGCATTAATTTTTTTTTTTATTTTATTAACCTTGCAATCTCAAAGAACTAAAAAAAATCCACAAACCTGGTGGTTTAATTTGCATTAAAAAATAATTCAAATTACAACCAAGTTATTTTAGTGTAATTTAATTCATTATTTAGGATTAAATATTTATTATTTCAAAAATGTTAATAAATAAATAAGTTTTTGTTTCTGGTGGAAAATGGATTACAAAAGCATTTATTGTAGCTTCACTAATAAGTAATTATTTGATACAACATTAAACAATAAATCAGCACTGTTTAATACCCTAGTACAGCAGTAGTTCTATGATTCTCTTTATTTATGCATATTACATCCAAGTAATAAGCATTGTCAGCTTATTTGATTTGATATTAATGCATTAATAACATAGAAGTAAATTAAGAATCTTTTGATGATTTTCATTTCCTAATACAAATTCTTTTAGGTGTCACTCTCTGAAGATGATATCCAAACCATTTTGGAAACTCTCGTCTTTGATGGAAAAGTCGATCGGGAAATAAAGTCTGGTGGTGACAGGTTATACAGAGCAGTATCAGCTCTGACGGGCCCTGCTGGACTCATCACAGCCCCCTGTGGGGTGTGTCCAGTGGTAGCTAATTGCCGCAACGATCCAGTAGCACCAGTATCACCACTCACTTGTCCATACATTACAGCTTGGGGATCGACTAGCATCATCAAAACAGATGTCTCAGATATATGACATTTTTAGTTCTCAATTTATGTAAATATTGTATCTATGTCTAATAAACATTTTCTCTTTAAGTAATTTTTTTTTTCTTTATGTTAATTGTACTTTTTTCCTAAAGTAGCGTGTAATAATTTTATTAACTAACAGGAAATGTATGGTTAATATATCTAGGAATGGTGGTTAAAAGTAGAGTAAGAAAGAAAGCAGGCAATACAAGTTAAGTGTTTTATACACTATAGAAAAACAAGAAGTGGAATTCACTGGTAGATGCTGTGTTTTACTAGGAATCAGCCGAAATAGTGGTAGTAAAAAATTTTATAAATCTGACTTATACTAATTTTACCACTCATCCTAAATTGCCCCTTTAGTCAACTCTGAAAAACAAATGTTTTGGTGGAAGAACCATGTTTTGAACGTGAAAAATGAAGAACATTTGGATAATACAAACAGTTTTCATATAACTATGGAGTCAAAATCTCAGGTAAAAATTTGTTAGAAAGTTTTGATAAATCTGAATTATCATAGCTTCATTAATAGAATTGTTATTTGCAATGAGGGATGGATATATCGAAAATCCTATGATAAAAAAACAATGGTTGAAGTGTTATCAGATGATTGCAACTGTCACTAAGTAAAGGCAATTTGAAAAAAAAAAATTATAAATTTATTACAGAAGGTTGAACCATTGAGTCAACTTACAGTTTACTTTCAGTTACAAATTACCAGTGTTACCCAAAATTAATTAACATACAGTCCAGAGTTGGTTTCTTCTGACTAAAATATATAACAGTCATTGGTCCACTATTTTCAAAAAGAAACCTTCAATTCTATGGAGGAGGTTTGAAATGGAGTAGTAGAATTCTTTCATTCAAAATAGGAGTAATACAGTGAAGGAATCCAACTGCAAGCTTTGAAATGGCAATAAATCATAAAATAGAACAGCCTATACTTTAAAAAAAATATCAAATCTAATTAAAACTTGAATTGCATTCTTTCACTTTCATAAGTGTGCTTTTATTTCTTCTGTTATCTATTTTATAACTTATTAGTATTAATAAATGTATTAAGTGCCTTGTAATACAAAGCCAATGTTGAATAGATTTTTTTATCTAACTACTAAATGTCGACACTTGTAGACTACAGACCATCATAGATTTGTTATTTTTTTTTTTACCTTTTTTTTAAGATAAGAAATGGGAAAATAGGTTAAAAGTTAAAAATTGTTAGTTTCTGATAGACTGCCATGGCCTGTACAAAATTTAAAAACATTTCTTAATTTTTAAAAGCACTCTTCTAGCTGAAACGATTCATGTAGACCAACATTTTCACAAAAGATGTGATAACTTTTTGACTTAAAATGAAATAATCATAGTTGAAAATAAATATGGTGCTACCCAACTCACCTTTTCTCTGTTTCATTTAGCTTTACTTCAACTATACCCCACTGGTATATGGTGTCCACCAAGTGGCCCTTTTGGCTAATTCCTGGCAGCTACCTTGGAGTTGCTGCCACATAATAAACAAGGTGGGAGTGTCAAGATTTATTTCTCGGGGCTGCTGAGAAATAAATATAACTGCCTCAGGTAGGAATCCCACCCACATTCTGGGGCACACTGAGTCCTACGCCCCAACCCACACAGCAGTCACATCCCAATCTTATCCTAGATGAAATCTCAATTTTTTTTTTTATGATTTAATTTCTTGTAAAGATTGATTTCTGAATGTAAAACTATTACCACACCATGAAACAAAGTCTCTAAAGAAAATAATTAAGCTTCAATACTTTCCCCAGTGTTAGGGGTATGAAAACATTTTGAAATCAACTTAAATAACACAAAACTAGTTGATATAAATTTGTTTACTTTAGTTACAATTGTTTGATGAATGTGTACATACATATTTGAAAATAATATGCAACATGTACAAGTCTTTTATCAGTACATCAGGTGGATCAATTTAGTATAAATTGCATTTGATAATGATCATCTCCCAGATGAACACTCAAATGTTTTCAAAATATATTGAATTTTGTCAAAGTAATCCGTTAATACTACCAAATGTGTAGAACTACTGAGTTGCTATCTTAGTATTTTAGTCAGTGAAATTATCCTTTACTGCTAAGAGCAGGTGAAGATAAATAGGCTATGCATAAAAGCAAAAAGATTTGGACTAACCAAAGTAAGCTAAATTTCATTCATGATCTTGAGTTTAGAATGTCAAAGAGATAAATAATTCCTTTTAGCATGTTGAAACCATCATCAGTTAAATGGAGATAGTCACCCATATCAATTGAGCTCACCATTTTGACAGGTTAAGTTGCTTCTAGTTTCTTTTAAAACTTTAAGTAACAGATAAAACTATTCTGGAAGGTTTCAGAAATAAAATAATTTCTCAGGAAAATTTAATTGTACAATAGGGGAATTCATGATCTTTAGATTAACATGTTGAAACATTTCACATGTGGAACTAAATATTCTAGTCTTAAATTGAGAATATCACGCAAACCAGCTGAGCTGGTCACCATTTTGTTAGTCCTGTTATTGAAGTTATTTTATCCAAGTAGTTTGTTTAAAAACTAATAAAAGAGTTGGTACTGAAGATCTCTAATAGATTTAAATCCTCATCCTATAAGATAAAAAACTTCATATCAGAATGCTAGAAAATTGCCAATATGTTCAATAGTCTCAACTTGTTCCTCTTATTCACAAGTTAGTTATCTACAAGGCACTCAGTGGTCAAACCTTCATACAATTCACTCACTTAAGAATGCTGTAATAAATTACTTTAATCAAAATCATGAAGTTTTGGGAGGAAATAGTATAAAACAAGTTGCCAAGAAAAACCACTAAGAGCTCCACATCTACCCCTTTAAATAAGTCTGCTCATAATCCTACACTTTTAATATATGATGAATAGCCTAAGAGATCTGGTAATTGGATAAGTTTTAGTGGGCTTCAAGCAATAATAAAATAATATAGTTGTTATTGTATTTCAAATGTCCTTAGAAAGCATTTAATTTCTAGGTTTTCATAAGGACTACTGAAAAGCAGCTAGAATAGACTAATGTACTTTTTGATGTGCTACAGATATTTAATACCATTCATTTTAGAACTTATTGCTGCAATTTATCTACTAAGGTAAGATTATAAGTTAAGTATGTCTTGGGATCTTTATATTGACAGATACCTAACAATAAATATCTTGAATTTAATGTAATAAATGGATAAAACATCAAATAGAGAAGGTGTGATAAATGAAAAAGAAACAAGTAAAACATTAAGCCTTTTATTTTTAATATATAGACTTATGCTGTGGCGGCTGCAGCTGCTGTCTGTGCAGCCTCTTCCTTCAACCTGTCTTTCTTCATTACGCCCATGAACGAAGCCTTGTCTGCAGGGGTCTGGAAACGACCATGACCAAATTTAGACGAAGTATCAATAAACTTCAGGTTGATCTTCTCCAATGCTACCCTCTTTGTGTGCACAAGAAGTGACTAAAATGATAAAGAATTTGTTAATACAATGGAAGATATAACAGGTAAAATATCAGAAAAATTAAACTGTTTAAATTATATAGAATAAAAAAAAAAATTAAGCTTCCAACAATTTCAGTTAATTACGAGCTGAATTTAAAGACAGCACATACATAAGTAAACATTTACACTTAAAAGTAAAATTTGATGTAATTCCACTTATTAGGAAGCAAAACCTAAATCTTGGGATAAGCAAAATTTACACAAAAAATTATGACCTAATAAAAATGTAAACACTTTCCTAAACAGCTTTTTTTAATTGATTATTTCAGTGCCATCCATGAATTTAACCCTTAATGATAGCTTTTCTGGTCTGTTGTTATAGACCATAAAAGTTAAATTTAACTGTTTAAAGCAGTTTAACAGACAAAACCAACAAGCTTATCGATTCATAAAAATAAATAAAGTTTAATAGATTGAAAAAAACAAACTATAATAGATGCCTCAGGCCTATCATTTGATAAACATCAAAGTTTAGTTGTATAAACTTCAGATAAATTATCGGCTAGTTTTTATCATCATAGGCAAAATAACTAATAGTGAATTCATATGCAAGAATGAGATAATTTACCTTTCTGAGAGTGATAACCCTCTTCTTGGGACCCATACAACATCCTTTGATCATAAGGTAGTCATTATTTACTTCACCATAATGAGGGAAGCCACCCATGGGAGTGATCGATTTGTCTGATAAATCATAATCAGTTGATGCATTGTTTTTGATGACCTGAAAAAATTATTCTATTAAAATAAAGTAACCAACCACTAAATTAATCACTACTAGTAAAGTATAAAAAATATCAACAAAGTAGATTTGTTTTTTGTCTATTACCTTTCCATCTTTGGTGTGGATTCCTTGTCCAATTCTGTATATTTTTTTGTTGATTTCTGTTCTATGATGATAACCCTTCTGACCAGCCCTGGCAACTGTGAACTGTACTCTTGAAGGATGCCAAGCACCGATACAAGCAACTTTCCTCAAACCTTTATGTGTTTTACGAGGGAGTTTCTTGGTGTGCCAACGAGAAGTAACACCTTAAAAAAGAAATACAATATATGGATTAAATTTATAATATAAAAGCAAAAACAAACTGAAGATTATTTTAATGTGTATCTCAGAAGGAAAGCAGCAGAAATTACAATCCTCAATATGGTTAGGATTAGCACATCACATAAATTTCATCATTAATACACACACAATGCTTATGGAACTTAAGGAGAACTAAAGAATTGAAGGGTTAAATTTACAATTAATGGGATCAACTAATGTGCAATAAAAAAAAAAGTTAATGTTCAATAAGACAAATCAATCGTAAAATAATTTACATTAACAAAATTAAATGAGAAAAGATTAATATTATCTCAAATTGGTCAATTCTATAACTTTACATGCCTCATACATACTTCATGACCAGAGCTGGGTAAAAATTACTAATTTATTTTTAATAATAATGGTAACTTAAAGGAGAGTGAAACTATAGCCTACCTTTAAATCCTTTTCCTTTAGTAACTCCAATCACATCTATCATTTCATCTTGAGCAAAAACTCCAGAAACAGGAACAGGTTTCTCCAAATGTTCTCGAACCCAAGCTACTTTATCAGCTATAGTTCCACCATTTACTTGAATTTCCATAATGTGAGCTTTCTTTTGCCTTTGTTTTAACAGTTTCATCTGAAGAAACAAAAGAAATACTTATAATAACAAACTTACTTAGAAGTTAAAAGGGAAATAAACTAAGACATTTTAATCTGCTAATGGTGTCTTAAAGCTTCAGGAGTTATTAAAAATTATATCTTAAACCATCCTTTAGGTTTAAAAGAAACTAAGTAAACTAATAAACATCAAGTGATAGCTCCATTAATTCCAATAAAAACATTTGCAATAACTGAAAAAAAAATACTTGACTCATAACTAAGACTTCCAACTTACAAATTTCAGAGTAATTATTTAAGTTTAACGATAGAAAACTAAAATTTCTTTCATCTGATAGCCTAAATAAGCTTACTAATTTTTACAATTACAAGAGGTAAAAAGAAACTTGTTTCCCCCAAAAGTTAATGGTCTTAACTCAGGCTCAGTAAACCATGGCATCACAAATAGAATATGCTTCGCATTTCTCATCATTGTTAAAAACCATACATATTAATCTATGGGGAGATAGTAACAATTTATTTTCTTTACATAAATACCAATTAATGATTTACAATTAAAAAACTAATAAGGGCAGGAACGCATACCTGGGTATGAGCGATGACACGGATGACCTTGCAGTACTTGATCATCTTTTTGAAGTCTTCTTCAATCTGCTTCTTACCAAGAGGATCGCTCCATTTCTTGCTAGCCTTTACAAATGCCTTCTTCTTGGATTTGTACCTAAATCATAAATAAGGAGGCGGGCTCTCATCAGTAAATATCTGAGAGGAGAGCAATACACCTCCACCCTCTTGCACTTAACAGAGGAGGGCTATGCAGATGTATTTAATTTAAGTACATAACTAATATTAAAAAATTATAATTAAATGTTAATTCTCTATTAAGACAAGACACTAAGCAGGGCAGCTGTTTCTATGACTGGTGCCACATGCAGGATTGCCATCATTAACACAAGTTACAGAAACTGTGCTGCCCTGCTGTGCATTAACAGCAACTCAATGAGTACCAGGCTGATTTGAAAAATAAAAACTAATCTTTTTCCAAAAGTGGTAGACTCCCTCCCATAACTCCTGTGGTAAATCTTAGTCACTTAACAAGTTGTTAAATTTGAAAACTGTAGAAAGTTGTAATTACCAAAAATATTACACCAACTTGAGCACCCCATCCCCTCATACTAACTAAGCAGTATGAAAAATGAAAATGTCTAACTCAGACCGCCCTAGGGATCATCAATGTATTTTCAGAAGTAACCATAAACATTTAAAAAATCATCACAGTAGACATTTTCATGTAAAAAAAAATATAATACTCCAATAGAATTCAATATTTACCAGTTCTTGTAAAACCTCCTCCTTGCTTCATCTGCGATATGCTCAGCCCATACAGTCACAAGACCACGTAATCCACGAGGAGTTTCAATATAACCAACTGCACCAATGACAACCATTGGGGGAGCTTCCAAAATAGTTACACCTTCTACAATTTCCTTCTTGTTGATTTCTGAACAAAAAAAATTTAATTAAAAAATATTATCTTAACTACTATAAAATGGGGCGAGTTAGGATTAGTTGTGGTGGAATAATGATAGTAATATATTTTACATTCAAAAGCTTTGGGTGAAGGATAAAGGTATCTAATCAAATTGTCTGAGTGTTAAGTTTGACCCATATTTACCAGAAACATAATTCTGATTATATTACTATGGTAAGCTGTAAGTGAGGTTTCACATTTTGTTTTTTTTTTGGTGGTGCAGAAAGAGTGGTTAGGAACAAACATGTAGTATCATGAAAAAACACGCAACTAAAAATACATTTTTCAAATATCAACTTTATAATCAAATTTAAACCTTCAATGCCTGAGGTAGATATGTCCACCTCTGGCACTAAATAGGTTAAGGTGAAATATAAATTATGCACTATGAGGTGCATTTAATGAAGGGGATTTACATAAATAAAACGGAGCGCTTTCTATACAAAAACTGGGAAGCAACGTATTCAGTAAACATATACATCACAGTTGATAAATAACTACTAAGACGAAGTTAAGCTATACAGACCGATACTTGACACTCCTTTAACAAGGAAAACTAACTTTAATTCCATAAACAAATTAGTAGAATATATTTAACAGACAAGACAATAACCCTAAAATAATGGCCATCATCAGTCAGGTTTTGATCCCTGAAAAGTGATTCAATTTTTTTTTTTTTAAGCAACTCAAGAGTTCACTTACAAAAAAGTACCTTTTTTTAACAAGTGGGTTACAAGAAGTTGCAATGTATCTATAAAAAAAAAGTTAACTGCCCATACTTTTGTCATTACAAAGAACAAATATCAAATTTGCATTAGTTAATTCGTTAATGTTTTTGCGAGCTATTAATATATTTAACTTGATACTCTTTAGTTTTAAACCAATGCCTTAAAATACTGCTAAAATGCCTTATCTCAGACCGCCCTAGTGTTCATCAATTAGTATCAGGAATAACCATAAACATTTAAAATTAGAATCATCACAGAAAAGGCATTTAACTGATTAATTAATTAAATTAGCTGAAAAAAAAAAATAACATGTCTACCAAACTGCTAAATTAGTTTGAAAATAACTTACTTGAACCCGGTCGATCTGCTTCTCTGACAACATGTGTCATACCAGCCTTGTATGCAACGAATGCAGTAAGATGAACAGGCTTTGAAGGATCATCCTTAGGGAATGCCTTGACCTTACCACGGTGGCGAGCGGACCTCTTTTTAGGGTAGAAGCCCATAGACCCATGACGGGGGGCACTGAATTTCCTATGAGACTAAAAACAAAACCATGATTAAGAGCCTATTATTAAGAACCATACTAAGTAACTATATTGATTATTACTAAAACTATAATATTTTTAAAGATTTACTTAACATAAAAAATATTATACAATATTTCTTTGTGGAGAATGAAACTTTTATCGGACTACTTACAGCAAGGTCATAACATAAAAAGTATTGATATAATAGATATGTTTCAAGAACCACTTCTGATGGTCCACAAACTGTATGAAGGATGCATAGTACAAGTATCCCCCAAGTTGTACTGTGCTTGCTCCTTACAGACGGCGGACTCTCAGAAGTGGTTCTTGGGACAGACCTATTTATTTTAACTCTATCCCCATTAGCCCTGAAAAAAATTAAAACAGATCTAATCCAAGAACCACTTCTGACTGAGGAACATCATGCTCTGGACAGTAATTATTACAACAGACCAAATACCAATCAGCACATTCCACTCCTCAATTCACACAAATAAAATAAGAATGTAGAAACTCACAATTATAGAAATAATTTAGGATTGCCTACTTCAGAAAAAGTTAGATACTGTAGTTTTTTTTAAAGTATGCTAAGAGCATGAACAAAAAATTATTTTTAAGAAACACTATGTAGTTCTTTAATATCCCCATGTAAATAATAAAACTGAGCATATAATTTCAATCATTATATTCCAACTTCTCACAATCCTTTCAAATTAACCAGATTCCAAAAACCATGCAAAATTCAGGATACCTATAAACCAATTTGAATCAAATTTGAAGGGCTGATATAGATCCTTACGGTATGTGATTATGAGGAGAAGATGGTTGGGGGTGCGGTCAATGAAAAACACACAATGTGGTCAATGTGATTATGTTTTACAATAAACTATACTCTCAAAAACCTTAATATTATTTTTGTCAAACAGTCACAATGGTTTTCCACACAACTGGATTTAATCTATCCCAGAAAAAAAAGAGAAATTGTGGTAACAGGATACATGTTAACTGCAGGTCAAATGGCATCTCCTTCAGTAATTGATTTACTTGTTCGGTACTGGAAGTTTTGGAGCTCATTTAAAGATAGAATGACTGAGATTGTTTATATTAAACAATTCTCATGTCTTGTTAATATTCTGAATGAAGACTCTTTATTTCTTTTACATAAACCTAAATTTAAATCTGACAAGAAACTCGATTTACAAGTGTTGGTTTGATATTCTAAAAATAAAATTTGAATAAAGCATTCTACTTTTTCTTCTCAGCATTAAGGATCCTTTGGATAAAATGAAAAAAAAAAAAAAAATTAAAGGCTTGTAATCTAACAATTATATATAATCCAGTGGCTATCACTCGTAATAGGTGGAACTTGCATTACTCTACCATATCTGAACATCCATTCAGAACACACAAAAAAAAAAAATCAGTCATTACCTACATTTTAGTCATGATAGTTAAATCATAGAATAGCAGATGCTATATAAGTATTTCACACCTAGTTATACAAACAAAATCCTCAAGACCACATACCTAGAACATTGAAGGAGTTCAAGAAAATACAAGAAGTTGAGTATATAAACCATGTGATATATGCAGGACAAAGTTTTCGAGTCAAGAATTTAATATTAATTACATTTTACATACTAATAACAACTTAGATAATAAAACATAAGACATAACCCATTAAGCCATAAAATTTATTAAGTAATGCATATACTTAATAGTAAACCGAAATTAAGAAATGTTTCTCATCTTAAATCAACTAGATTAATTAGGAAACCCATAATCTAAAAAGAAGTTAACATGTGGTTAAAAAGAACCAAGGTCGAAATACCATGTGACAAAATAATTAAAAGCGTAAGAAAGAAAAATAGCTGCAATAACGAGGATAAAAATAATTTAACTGGGAATGAACAGTTAATACATGAAAGAACATTGTAACAAACTAAAGTCTTAAATAAATAGACTTCAGATTGCACGTGGTCAAACCATCACAAAAAACCTTTTGTAAGAGGGAGTAAAATTATATAACAAATAACTTGATTCAATCGAGTGCTAGATGGAATATAAGTTGAAAACACAAGGAATATGGACACACTAAATACTTTACAGTAATAGTAAATATACATATAAAGAGTAGGGACCCAACTTACCATCCCGAACGCTGCCCGAAGAAGAATGGACACCTAAGCTGTTCCACGCCAACCCGTTTCATTCCCCTGCCTCTGTGATACAATAGTTTTAGACTATCAGAAAAGTAAACATTATAAAAGTAATTTTTAGTTACCAAGTTTTATATAAATATTTCAGAAAATTTAATTAAAATATATTTAAAACATACATGAATTGTATAGCCATTAAGAACATAGATATTTTAATTTACAGCCTTAAAAATCTATCCACTGCCATATTTCTGTATCTCAAATTTTGTTTGCATCCTAATGGATAAAACTCAAACAATTGATGGATATTATTAACAATAATATGACAATTACAAACTTATTTATGTTTATTAACATCTCGCAAATAAAACAATTCGTGGATCAACCATGAAATTGTTATCAATTTTAAAAATTGATTGATTAGAATTTGTGAAGTGGTACCCATGTTATATTTAAAATCTAGTATTTAAATTTGTAAAAAATGAATTACATTATTCTAAGAAAATACAAAAGAAGTAAAGTAGATTTTAAATATTAATTAATTTATGGGTTATTTGTGAGGTATAAGAAGTTAAGAAGATTATAAAATATTATTTAATTTATGGGATATTTGTAAGGTATGGTATCTTAAAGAGAACTAAGAACCAAGCATCAGTGATACTATATGCATGAACAATGAGTAATTTGTTATCAACTGGTCATTAATGAATTACCCCCTCCTTATAAAAGCCAAGGTTAGAAGTTGATAACCAGTAGTGAAAGTGAGATAGGAAGGAGAGGGTTAGTCTGTGGTTGCAGCTGCTGGTTGTCAAATCGTAGAACGATGAGTTGCCCATTTCTTAACAAATTACCACAATCATATGTTAAACATTATTGGCCACATTTACTTAAAAGTTTTGGTCAGAATTGTCCGATAGTTAGTAGCCCCTTTATTCAATCAAGTTTAAGACATAGTACATTTACTGGAGAGATTTCTAAATGTCCGTTCCTATCCTCTATTAAAAAACAAGAACTCATCAAGCAGGCAAGTCAAGAAAGTCAGGAAGATGTCATGGATCTGTCAAACTTAAAACCTGCTGCAGAAACCAATGAAGAAAAGTCTGAAACATTTTCTTATGATAATTTTTTCCATAAACAAATAATGAAGAAAAAGAAGGATCATTCCTACAGAGTGTTTAAGAAGGTAAATCGTGATGCTATGAATTTTCCTTATGGTACTGAATGCTCGTGGGGTGAAAAGCCGATTACAGTATGGTGTGCCAATGATTACTTGGGTATGTCCTGCCATCCGAAAGTAAAGGAAGCAGTGCGTAGAGCACTAGATCTTCATGGGGCAGGTGCTGGTGGTACCAGAAACATATCTGGAAATTCTCTACTGCATGAAAAATTGGAAGCTGAGGTTGCTAAACTTCACAAAAAAGAATCAGCTCTAATTTTTTCAAGCTGCTTTGTGGCCAATGATTCAACGCTTTTTACTCTTGGCAAGTCCATACCTGGATGTCACATTTTCTCGGATGAAGGTAATCATGCATCAATGATTCAAGGTATTAGAAACAGCCGTGCACCTAAACATATTTTTCGTCATAATGATCCCTCTCATCTCCTAGAGCTTATAAAAACAGTACCTAAATCAACCCCAAAGATTGTTGCTTTTGAAACAGTACATTCGATGACTGGAGCTATCTGTCCAATCAAAGAGTTGTGTGATGTTTCTCATGAGTATGGTGCATTGACATTTGTTGATGAGGTACATGCTGTTGGTCTGTATGGGGAACACGGAGCTGGAGTAGGAGAACGAGATAATGTAGTAGATCAGATGGACATGATATCAGGCACCCTAGGTAAAGCTTTTGGTAATATTGGTGGTTATATCGCTGCTAATTCAATTTTAATTGATATGATTAGGAGTTATGCTGCTGGTTTTATTTTTACAACTTCTCTGCCTCCTACGGTATTAGCTGGTGCAGTGCAGTCTATAAAAATTCTTTCTTCTGATGAAGGAAAACAGCTCAGAAAAGTACATCAGGAAAATGTTACATATTTAAAAAATCTCTTAGTTGAGCGCGGTTTCCCAGTGGAACCAACTCCATCACATATCATTCCTATACGTATTGGTGATCCTTATGTATGTTCTAAAATATCCGATGAGCTTCTTAAAAAGAAAGGTCACTATATACAAGCTATCAATTATCCAACAGTTCCAAAAGGCGAAGAAAAACTTAGACTTGCCCCTACACCATTCCATACTAGAGCTATGATGAATGCATTTGTTGATGATTTTACTGAGGTTTGGCATGAAATGGGTCTTCAGCATGCTAAGCCATGCAAATACTGCTGGAAACCAGTTGACCAATGTAACCAGGACAGTTTTTACTGTAAAATGCCCAACTGTCCATTGGTGTTAGCACATTAAGATTGGTTTCTGTTAGTAACTGTCATTGGTCGTCTCCTAAAAATGGTAAACTGCTATCATTTTTGACTTTATAAAGACATAATAGTGACAGCAAAAACACCGCTTAGTTAGTGTTTTATGACATAGTTAGGGCTGTTGGAGATTTTTAGAGTATTGTAGAATATATATGAAGAAGCACTATATCAACAAGGTTGCAACATTCAATGGAATATATCAAAGCGGAATCATTTTCGAAATATTGGTGCATTCAAAATATTTATTGTAGTATTCAAGAGAAATACTTTGACGGGTAATTGTTGTAAATATTCCTTTGGAATGTTATCGTTAAATGAATTTTATTCTATAAAAAGTTAATATATTCAGTTTTTATTAAATAATGTTTTTTTTTTTTAATTGTGTCAATATTTATTGTGAAATATTTTATATTGATTGTAAATTATTATTTATTTTTGTATAATTGTTTTTATAATAAATGTTAATAATTCATTTTGTTTTGAGTTTTAATTTGATAAAACTTGTGATCTAATAGTTGTTACCAAATAAAGCTATTTTAGTGCCTCAGAACTGCCTTATTTCTTTTTAATTTGCATCTAGCATCTACATAAAAGCGACTGATGACATTTACAATGTAGAACTAGTTGGTGGTGTTTTGTAGCATATCATGGTGATTTGAATTATTGGTAGTCATTTATGTAACATAAAACAGAGCATTGAATAAATTTATGCAGCACATTATTTCTCTTTGTTTCTTCCTTTCAAATTCTTATTCAGCATTGAATAATTCATTTAAAAGATGTCCTGTGTTTGAAAACTAAATCACGAGATGAAATCATAAATTTTATAAAATGTAATTAAAAAGGAGAAGGAAAAAAAAAAATTCAAAATATTAATAAAAATGCAGTATTTTAAAGTAATATAATGATAATTTTACTATGAAGTAGAAAATAAATGAATACCAGACAAACATTTTAAATTTTTAACATTTAAACAATTCAACCCAAATATGAATACCCTGTGTACTTAAGAGGATGGATGATCTTTGCCAGAGATATTTCTGAACTCCTTTTGATATCTTACCATTAAGTTAATGGCAAAAGTGGTAATATATTTTTTTTAATATCACTTGTTCAATTTTACTATAAACCCAGCAATATTAACAAAGGGATTTGCTTATGTAAGGATTACTAGATCTTTTAGAGGAGCCATTGGGCAGTATAAAGGTAGATCTGATCTGTACATATTTGGCAAGTTGTAAAAACACATTTATTTTACCTATACACAGCCGTAAAAATATAAATTGACAATCAGCATATTGTTTGGTACCTGCCAATTGTTAACATACGTATTTTAGTCAGTAAGTAAAACGTTTTCAACTAGTGAGCAGCTGCGAAAATAATTTTAAAATTTGGAACTCCGACATCATGCTAAGGAATGGAGACATCTCAGACCCTTGGTGTTCATTATTGGAGTGTTGGATGAAAATGCCATAAGCCTGGAGTCACAATCAGGACCAAAGCAGGACAAAGCACACAAGCAGGACAAAAGGTCTTTCGGATTGGGGTAGAGACGTCTGAAGGTTAGTATGAATTGTTCTTAAAACGAAATTTTTAATCTCGATTATTGGAATGTATAGAAGCTACACCTACAGAAATCACCTGGGTTGTTATTATGTATTAGATATATATTAATTTTCCTATTAATCTATTTAATAAAGGAGATAAGAAAAAATAGATGTTATTGTGCAGCTTGGATAACAACTGCACTTCCGAAATTTTTTTTTACCTAAAGTGCCTTTATAACCGTTTGTTTCCTTCACCACCAAACAGAACAACAAAAATTGATTTTACTTTTTTTCGAGAGACAGCGGTGTTTACTGCATGACAAACCTACACGATTCTCCTAAGTAGAACCGAGCAACAAGAGCGTGCGAAACGTTTTTAATGTCCTTAAAAGCCCTTAAATAATCATTTTTATAAAAAAAAAAAAATTTTTAGAGGCTCACTTTGCTACGATAGGAAAGAATTCTCGGACAGGTATCTAATAATTGTTTGACCTAGTAATACTTGAAAAAGTTTCATTGAAATCAGTGATCCCACATCCCCTTGCAAGTTTGAGTTACTCTTAACTTCAGAAATAGTATCATTTCAATCATTTAATTGCAATATCGCAAGGTTTCTTTGGTAAATAAATCTCTTTAATCTAGAGCGAATGGTAACCGTCTCCAACATTGACCATAAATAAATCTAATTGATTTTAATTACCTGAATGTTGATAGGAATAATCATTATTATTCATTATCATTATCATTATAGATAATTATATTTGTAATAAGACATATACATTTAAAAATAATTATTCGTGTTATTCATCTATTAGTTCGGTGGTAGTTACTTTAAGGAAGCACTCCTACTTATTATTTTTCAT
Organism: Halyomorpha halys; assembly: GCF_000696795.3. NCBI lineage: Eukaryota > Metazoa > Arthropoda > Insecta > Hemiptera > Pentatomidae > Halyomorpha > Halyomorpha halys. The sequence continues at coordinate 607,332 of NW_027109687.1, forward strand.
CATCATTAGACCAAATGGCCTCTTCATCTGGTCTTAAGCAGCACTCTTTCGTTATTGATATGGACACTAAAAAAAAAATAATAATTATTTTAGAAGAGGAAAAAAGGATTAATACCTTCTTTTACATTTCTTTGGAATTAGTTAAAATTTTATTTTAGTTCATTTCCATTTATCAATCGAATATCAATGAAGTTGTCAAAACAAATACAATTATATTATCTATCCTATGTACTTATTATATCGTACACAAAACAATGATCTAATTTTACTAACTAATTAAAATATATCTAATAAAAATATATTGGCTTTTCAATTTTTCATCCAGCATAAAAAAAAAAGTTTTTCATTTGTTCTCTAAACTAATTCATCATTTTGCCTCTTGTTTTGATTAACTTTTTAGAAATTATTCCAAAGTTTTAAAAAGGGGTCATGGGTCTACGAGATTCTGAAAAGCTTCAATTTTCAAGCCTTGACGATTTCGTATTATCTCAAAATGAATTAATCGTGTTAGAGAATCAGCTTATGTTTATAATTGAAAATTACGGTTCTGCTCTTATTACTTATAATTAATAGTTTTATAGTTAATTTAATAATTCAAAAATTTATAAGTATTCATTGGAATCCTTTTTTTATTAAGTATGTACATAAATAAATATATTATGTTAAGTAAATATCACATCAGGCCTTTTGTATTTTTATCGTTTAAATTTAGACTTTTTTTTAAATGAATAGGAAAAAACAGATATGAGGTCTTTATGCAAAAAAGTGTTTATTATAAAAATTTGGAATGAGAGAGGAAACAAAGAAATTAAAAATACAGACAAGGACTGCCTAGATAGAGGACGATACGGAAAAAAATTGAAATAAATAAATGTTCTTGAGGCAAATAAAGAAAAACGGAAGGGTTCTGCGTGGTCGGAAGAGACGGAGCCAAGGGACGCATAAGTGATGAGAAGATACTGGGTGAGAAGGAAAAAGTAGTGATATTCGCGTCTTGAAAGGCCTGTCCGTGAAAAAAAAAATTGGATTTTACGGTAAACATAAGTTTTATCTTTCATTCCCTTTAAATAAACAAATCTTTATTTTTCTCAGCTATCTTTTCTGATTTCTTCAGACTATTTTTAATGGGCCACTTTTTTCCTTTTTCAATTAATTTTAAAGTAACTTTTTTCAGTATTTAGAAATGTTGAAAGAAAACAAACTACACGTTTTATTTTTTTAGAGATTTATTCGTTTTTTATTTTATTTATTTATTTAATACCAGATCGGCCTGATGGGCCTTTCATGATTCATGTAAGAGTTACATTAATTTTCTCAAAAAAAGAAAAATACATTTGAGAAACTCTTCCAATAATCAAACTTAGTTACAGATAGTTGAATACAGGGTGTCCCAGTGAACATCTTCACCCCCATTAACCCTTCTGATTTTTCATTTGATTTTTGCTGAGTCATAACAGTGCCCATAGTGCATCTTTTGAGGGTATTGTTAATTTTCTAACCTTCTCCAGCACACTTAAATCTGGAGTTTCCAATAGAATAGGGTACTTCTTTTACTAATTCTGATAGTGAACCAGATTATGAGACAAATTCATACTGGACACTTTTTTGTTCCGCGTTCTAAAAGCATAAATCGCTAATAACGAAAATAATTTTTATGTTTTTTGACGATTAGCGCACGAAAAAAATTGTTTTAGAATCTAATGTCCTATAAGAAAGAATCCGTCATCACAATATGAGTTTTCTCGATCGGCCGAAGAGACTAAAATGGCTACCGTGATGAAGCCTGAATTATGAAATGTCTCAATTATGATGGTGGATTCTTAAAGGAAATTGATGTATTTTATAATCCGCCTTTAGATGGCTAAAAAATAAATATTTTTTCCCTTTGAGCCAAAGTGCTTTTTTTTCATATACGGAGACACGCTTTAGTGCATCCCGTTTGTCGGTTACGCTTTTTAAATTTTATTATTACAATTTATTTTTTCTATATAATGAATAAGGCTTCCACCGTTCCTTAGTTTAGGGTAAATAAAATTTTTAAAGTCTGGAAACGGCTTGCCCTATTACAAAGGGGTGCCCTATTCAACGCAATGAATCATTAGTATCTCACACTTCCACCTCATTTATCACATTTAAACAAAATATAGCAATATAATTACATACTGTGCTACATGGGATATCGATTTTTATTGATTTCAAGTATTATCTATTACTAATGGAATTCCTCAGTGCTTAATCTACGCTATGTCCTTTTTACCTTGTATTTATGTTATATGTATCCTTATATTGTTCCATTAATATTGATGACCAAAACTTTTTTTTTTTCAATTATTTATTTAATGTAATTTACAACTGTACAAAATAATACAATAGGTAAATATGTAGTATGTTTCATTTACACTTGAAAATCTTGGGAAGGTCCCGTGGCCATCTTCTTTTCAGACGCCTCGGAGGATTATCAGGGATTGTTAAGGATGAAAGATTAAGAATTAATGGGTTAGGATGGTTAAGGAGTTTGGAATAAAAAGACGCATATCTGTTTTGGGTCAAATCTGCAAGGTCTTTATGAATGAGTTTATTTGTGACGTAATAAGGAGCATCAAGGATTTTACGTAGGATTTTGGATTGTAACGATTGGATGGGGGAAGAATTTGATGGTTTGGTGGAGCCCCAGAGCTCAATTCCATATGTCCAAATTGGTCTGATTATTGTAGTGTATACTAATATTTTGTAGTGAATGGGAAGTTTAGAGCGTTTGTCAAGTAAGTGTTGTAGCAATCGGAATCTACGAGCAGTTTCTTGTCGTTTGAGTCTTGTTTGTGGATTCCAAGTAAGTCTCTTGTCAAGATGGAGTCCTAAGTATCGAATCTGTTCAACAGGCATTGATGACCAAAACTAGAGATATCTTAACTTCTACATCGTTTCAAGACAATGTTCTTTGGAAGTGCCAAGAACAGAGCTTTATATATTTCACATTAAACCCCACTTCTCATTCTATAACTTTGCGCAACATATTTGTTTCCTTTCCATATTCCAAAAAAAGAACTTTATAATCAACGTACACAAGGTTAGTCATGTTGTCACCATCCTCTCTGTGTTGTTAAAAATAATTATATATGCCGTACATAATCCCGGCTTACATAAGTACTGACACGTTCTTGATCTAATTAACACTTACAGGACCTCAATAACCAGAAGTTGATAACCTTTAGCTATCAGAAGAGTGAGATAAATTTTGCACCAAACCCATCACCAAGAACTAATTCCTAATTATCCTATCTTGTCAGAGCGTGATAAAGCCACCCAGTGGAAGTCACGAAGCAAAGACGATAAACCATTAATGGAACTTCAAACATCATTGTTCATCTCTATTAACTTATTGTTTTATTTATTTGCTTATGTAAAATTGTTTTTAGTTGACACAATAATATTTAAAAATAACAAAATCAAACAAGGAAATGCTGTACTGCTGAACGCTGTTAGATAATAAAGTTGTTAGCTACTTCCCCATTGACTCATCACTCCTCGTAGAAAGTGCTAGTCGTATAAAGGTGGTGGTAGATGCCTTCACATGTTTGTACTTCGTAGTATAATACATCATACTCATTAAATAAAAATCAATCATTAGCATTTATATTTATACTTAGATATAAGTATTTATATAAATATTTATAAATCTGATAAGTACATTTTAGTAATTATGTGTTTGACATAAAACAATTAAAAAAGAGGATTTACACCAATCAGCAATAATTTATATAGGTGTATATTTTTGTTGAGTATATTCATATCAAGTTCTAGAATTTGGTCAGCTGTATTTTGACATGATGAGCAGGCTAAATTAGAAAATATTGTTTTATAGACTGATAAAAACTTCAAACTGCCACCACAATTTGACAAAGTATCAAATACTTATTTCAGTCTTAAAGTTAAATATTGTATTGGGATACAAAATATAAAATAGAAGAAATAAAGTATAAAATATATTGGGAATTTGAAATAAAAACATCAGATATTCTCGGCCTACTGGAACTTAGTAATGCATAATACAACTTATAATAGCATTGAACTTATTGAAAGGCCGCATCGTAGCTCAGGGGTTAGGCACTAGTCTATAGATTGAGGTCTGCGGGTGGTGTCGGCTCGAATCCGGCCTTGGGGCGTTGACTTTTTCATTAAGCGGCGGTCCCACAAAACGAAAAACTTGACCCCCGACCCTGGTTAGAATAGGTTGGTCACCTATAGATAATCAGGCGAACATCACCTTCGACATGGTTTGCCTTAAATAAAAAGAAACTTATTTAAATTCATTTTACATCCTAGCCGAGAGGAAGTGTTTTTCAAATATAAATAAATAAGTACATAAAATATTAAAAAAACAACTATTTTTTTTCTGTCTATATGAATATAGTCTTCTGAATTTGTCTTCTCTTCGAATATCCGTGAATTCCTGAGACATTAACTATCTAATTTTTCACAATTAAAGACATCATAGACAATTCATTTACGATTGTCTTTTGATAAGATAGTGAAACTTCTTATGATTTAAATTTGAGTAACATTGGCACAGACTATGGCCACCCCTTATCTCTCCCTTTCGAGAGTTCACTAACTCTTCACTAGCTCTTAAAAAATATTCATGCCCAATCAATTATTTTCACATGATCAGTAATGACCTTTCTTTCAAGGTGCTTTTAACCTCTTGAAAGTATTTTTTAATATATAGTTTTGTAAGAAGTTCTGGTCATTGTTAAATTGTTAACGATTATGGTAAAAATAGACGAATTTCTATCTAAGAAAGAGAGAAATTATTTTTCTTTCGTAAATGAAAAATGAAATTTTTATACTACCGAAATATCTCTTCTAACTAAGATCTCATTTTTCCCTCCATAGGCAAATTTTCATTTCTTTGTAAAATTAATACAATTGAAAAAAAAAATAGAAATAGAAATATTTCAGTGTCCTATTGCAAAATTTCAAATTAAATATCTTATTAAATGAGTAGGAAGATTAGTGATCCAATCAGTCATCATGCCTACAGCTGTAGTCATCCATTATCTAAAAAACCTCAATAAATATCGTGTTTCAAAACCAAATTAATGAATAATATATAACGAAACTTCTAAAGTGAAAATTTTCCCTTTATTTTTCCAATGCTTCATTTGCTCCTGGAAAAATAAGCCTTTTGGTAGTATGCATGTTGTTTATGTTGAAAAATAATACTGCTCAAGAAATAGTTCAGTTTCATGGTAAAAAGTATTTTTAAGGATGATTAGAAACAACAACTATGCCAATTTTCGAAAAAACAAATGGTCATAAAAAACTAAGACTAAAATAAAATTTCATCTCATCACGCTGAATACAGGCCAAGTTAACGGCTTATATAACCAATCAAAAGCTCCATTGATCGCCGAATTTTTAAAGTAACTCATTACAAGTGAACATTTAAAATAACAACAAATTCAAACTCTTCAGTTTTTCCAAACCTTTAACATTTACCAGTGCGTACTTTTGGTGTACTTATCCTAATTGTTTTTGTAGTTTTTTCGTCTTTTTTATAGTCTTTGATTTGTTATTTCTAGTGATTAATTGTTGTATTCGATTCCTGATCATAGCATTATGTCTAGACAATTAAAATATCAGTTAATATGCTATCATAGTGGTTATTTACAGATCTACGAATTACTAAACCCCCTTTTTCCCACTCGGTTGAACTTTTTGTTACTGAATTCATTTAAAAGAAAAAGGCAGACTGGAGACTCAGTTTTGAAAACAGTATTGTACATAAAATTTAAAATGAATATAAATTATGAGAATACTTTACCCACATATCTATGTAATCTTTTTAATATGGATTTGCAATCTAAATAAATTTGAGTGATGAAAGCTTTAATTAGCCAACAAAACATTGTTTTTTGTTTTGTCATTTACTTTGTAAAATATTTTTATAATTATTTTTTATATCATATTTTTATATCTTTCTTGTATTTTTTTTTTTCATTTTTCTTCATATTTTTATGCATACATCCTATATACGCAACGTATTTGAAATAGAAATGAAAACGTTAACTGCCACCTTCCCTCCACTTCTCCACGCTTCCGATTTATTGTCTAATAAGTCTGTGGTACTGATTTGTTCTTTGCTCATGTATTATCATTTAATATTATCGTTATTAATTTTATTTTTATTTATCCTTTCACGAACTTTATTTAACCTCAACTTTCTTCTTCATTTTCCGTCTTTTAGTGTTTTAAATTCTGTTTTCCTACATCTACTTTTCTGGGTTTTTTTTTCGTTTTATATGCGTCTCCTGTACTTTTTAACCGATTAGTTTATGTAATATTTCATTATTATTATTGTTTATTCAAGTTTATTTTATATTAATAATATTTTACTTCTGCCTTCCTTTTATTTGTATATAATTTTTTATTCACTTATTTTTTACATAATATTTATCCTACCTTAATTCACCTTTTTGTATCTTATTGTTGTAATGATCTTAGTGGCTTTTGTATCTTTTTAGCCTGAAGCCCTACAAAGAGGAGCGAAACGTCGGATAATAAATAGTTGAAAAATATTTTGTTCTTCTTGACCGCAATCCTGATCATCTTCATATTTTAAATTATACGGCCAACTATTTATATATATAAAAATATTTTTCATGTACGCAGGTGTTCAGTTTTATAAAATGGAAAATCGATTGTGTCCCTTTGCAAGGTTTTTAAAAAAAATTAAAGTTTAATTATGAATTTTCAAAAAAACTATTTTACACTAGATAGATAGGTAGATTGGAATGTTTGGTTTAAAAACCCGTTGTAATTATGTCTGGAGTTTCAGGAAGAATTCCAATTTTGAGAAAAATAAAAGAAATTTTGTTACTATTATTATTATTCATATACTTTGTGGAGGTAAGGAGGTGTCACAGGATTGTGGTAACACCATGTTATAAATTAATAATGTTTAATAAAAATAAATTTAAGTTTAACTCACAAAATTTTGTTACCACGGCATGATTTTTAATTTCGTACATAACAAATTTATTTTGGACCTAACTAGAGATTATAGTTAACTATAATCGAACTATAGTTGGTCGGAAAACGTGGAGTTTTGTATAGTTATATTAAATTGTAATTTTTTTAAATCTCTCTATTTTTTACAACATACCATCCATTACAATTGTATATTTGGCAATTTTATACGAACGAATTGCCCTTGATGGCTAAAAATTAGCAATTTATATCATTTTTTTGCTCGTCGCTTTGAGCTGGTGCTAATGACCTCAATTGACTATTGAGGTGGAATCCATTGTTCTCCTATATTGCTCATTGTTTTCTAAATAGAGCATCACAATCAAGACATTAACATCAAATTCATTAGGGTCATTTTTAACATCCTGGAAAGTTTTGTTAATTGTTTTACTGAAAGGTTTATGTGGTGATCATTGAAATTGTTTTTACAGTAGGAAAAAATAAATGAAATACCGATTTCCCTCAACAAAGGGTAATAAAAGACAATTAATTACTGATGAATTTTCATTTGTTCCACGACTAACCGAATGAAATGCTGTAATTCCAAATGTCAACTTATTCTAAAACTGACTTAACTTTAAGCAAACTTACAGGTGTCTCTCCAAATCCTTCTAATTGACTATAGCAATATTAAGTAAGTGAACACAAAAAAAAAACCTCCATTATATCTTTTTATTTTATAATATGTTGTATAATATTAATATTTCAGTGATTTATTTTCACCCGTAAGGTATATTTTTTTTTGTCAAACGATATCTATTTAGATAATATTAGTAACAAATGTCTAAATAAGTCGAGCAAATAAACAAGCTATTGGCTGACTTTTCAATAATTTGATTCTTTAATATTCTATAGCTTTTGAAAACAGAAGAATTATTGAAATTCAAGAGGTACAAAATATACTATATATTTTATATAAATAGTGACTAATTCCCTAACCGTTAACAAAGTCTAAAATAATATAATGGAGTAGACAATGGAACATCATTTTTCACTCGCAGGGTTAATGAACCTCATTTTTAAGCACGAAACTTAAAAGGATCAACATTTCGGAGTGTATTCCTGGTGTTTTAATACTTATTTTATTACTTTTATACATATATTTCTTACTGCTTTAATCAATTATTTTAATCTATTTTATATTCTATATATTACTTTTTTTAAATATTTATTTTTAAAAAATGTATTACCTGTATTTAAACGTATGCATATAGTTATATCTTTGTTGAGTTTTTTCTTTGTTTTTTTAAAGATTAAATAGTATTTATGTGCGAAAATATGATTATTAGGTGTAAATATTATTATTTTATTTAAAATTTGTATTATTTATATTTTATAGTTTATTCGTATTATACGTATGTTAAAGATGGGGAGGGGATAAAACAGGAAAGGTGTATTGGGATTAAGGGAGAAAATATAGATAAAATGAATAAATAGAAAAAAAATGATAAAACAAAAAATAAATCATATATAAATATTGTATATTATAAATGTATTGTACTATGCTTATACATATTAAGAATTAAATAATAATTATCCGACTAGGTATAAGTATGGCCTTAACAACCCAATAACAGTTGGGAAGCACAATATTTTTGAATAAAGTTTTTCTCGCTTATTATGATCAATTTTATCCATTTCATTCCAGGTATCATAACCTGTAGATGACAAAATTTCTGTAACAAAATGGATAAAATTTACCATAAGGAATCATAAAGATGAGGAACACACCTCGAACGTTGTAAAACTAAATATAGAGTATTAAATAATATTCTAAGTAAGTTTTTTCACTTTAACATTTTAATACATAAAGAATAAACAACTTCCTAGAAAATAATCAGGAATTAGAATTATAGGTTTTTTTTATAAACTGCATAAAAATAAAATCGAAATGTACCTGATTTTAAAATTGGAGGCTTCAGTCAATAAATTATTGTTTAGTCACTTAAAGAAAAAAAAAAGAATCTATCATCTAGTATTCCTCTCAGTTATTTTATAATACTTTTGCCTTCGGAAATTGATATGCCCTTCCTGATACGTAGCCTCTGTTAACTAGTTATTTATTTGGCCTCAGTCCTTGTCGATGGGAGAGAGGAAACACCTTGTTAGTGTTTAAACAACCAATGATCTGATAACATTACTTTCTCATGAATTCTAAATTGCCTATGAGGTGATATTTTTTTCTCACTAATTTTTCTTATTAAAAATAAAAATCTGGCGGGGTCACAAATTTTCACTTACCACCCTTTTGTACACCAAACTTTGAGATGAAATCAATCCTCGCTCGTTTGTGAACAGACATTTCTTTATTATTCATTATTCATCACACTACATTCAATTATATAAAAAAAAAAAAAAAAAAATTAAAGGTTTTTAAGAGGTAGCCATTTTGAAAATTCGGCATTTGAGCCACTATTTCAATGTAGATAACTACTAGCTGATATTAATGATCATTTAATTGTAAATTGATCAATCAAGATTATTAAAGCCAAGCTGTTTTCGATAAAATCGAAATATCGATTGAATAACTGGCACATCCGGTTTGTCGAATTTATTAAAAAAGTTTTAACATCCCAGGATTGCTACTTTTGTGACGTCAATTACAAACTTAAGATATGAAAATCTGTAGGGCTTAATTAACGCAATCGAAAAAAAAAATAACCTTGTGCTGTATTAAATGATTATTCAAATCACAAACACATATAGGTAATCTAATTACTTAGAAATCCGAGAAGCTGAAATAAATCGATAAGCGGACGTGGGAACATAAAATCGACATCATTTCTTTTTTTGCACATCTACAAACATGTTAAAAACCCTAATATGTTAGAAATCCGAGAAATTAAAATAAATAAATGCGAGCACATGATATTAAAATCAATAGATTTTCCTTTTTTGCATCTCAACATTCATATTAAGGAACCGTAGTATGTTAGAAATATACAATCGATTGAATAATGTGGCATTTGCAGTTAGTTTAATCAAAAAAGTTGTAACATCTCAGAATTGCTACTTTTGTGAAGTCATTCACAAACTTTTAGATATGAAAATCATCAGGGCTTAATTAACGCAATGGGGGAAAAAAAATAGATTTTTGCTGTATTAAATGATTACTCAAATCACAAACACATATAGGGAATCTAATTATTTAGACATCCGAGAAGATAAAATAAATCGATACTCAAACGCGGGATCATAAAATCGACATTATTCGATTTTTTTACACATCCGCAAACATGTTAAAGAACCCTAATATGTTAGAAATCCGAGAAATTAAAATAAATAAATGCGAGCACATGATCTTAAAATCAATAGCACTTTAATTTTCTGCATCTCAACAAGCAAATATGTTAAAAATAAATAAATCGATACGCAAGATGGCATTGCATATGCAAAATATGTATATGTATTTTTCATAGTGGTGTGGTTTCATATCAGTTTCACCAAATTTCTTTTTTTTTTTTTTTTTTTTTTTAATTAGATTTATTTATTGATAGATATTACAATCTACCACACAGTTGTGGGCAATAGGTAATATTGATAAATGATCTCATACATACTAA